>NW_026116229.1:0-23605 GCF_001640805.2 Lates calcarifer
AAGGGCAGCTGACAGACTCCACCCCTTTCTCCACCTCCACCTGTTGGACTGAGAGGACACAAATGTTCAGATGTTTATATCTTACTGTCATATAACTTCATCCAGGATATTACTGAACAAATTTCATGATCTAAACTAGAATCACCACTTCAGGATTGTACGCCTCGGCCTCCTCTGGAGAACACGGTGAGAACATAGCGTTCTCCTGAATTGGGCTCTACACCTTGTTGATGCTTCCAAAACACCCCTGTCCTGCCAGCTGGGCAACAAGTGCCTTGTTTTCCTGTCAGCTTTCAACACCTGACTCATGGCTCTCTCCTGATCAGTCAGTCATTGGATCATCTTGTGTCATGATCTCCACCTGGTAGGTGTCCCTGTTGTGAGCTGGTGCTTTGGCAGGTCATTTAAATATTCATATTTACCTCAAGCAAGGTGATGCCTGGGTTCAAAGTAGTGGAACCTTCTCCAATCATTACGTTGGACTGTTTTCAGGATGCTGGTCTCTTTGTCAGTTGTCAGGACCTCCGGCCTCTCCTGCCTTGTGCAGTTATTTCTCTGGTGTGGTTCAACAGGAAATATGATGTTTGCAAACAGTGGTTCTCCTTCGAGAATCACCAGCTTAAGGTGGTGGAGGGGTTTGTGTGGAAGCTGTGTTGTTGAAGGCAATAGCCCCTCGTGGGGTCTCCTAAGACAAACTGGTCCCAAGGGAGGGGCCAGACAAAGAACAATACACCAACCTCAGTGGTACCACAAGGACTGAGCTGGAGTATCCAGACCTGGGATGGGCATTGGTGTTAGGTGCTTTGCAAGCCAGGTGGCAGCAAACAGTCCCCCTCCACGCGGGGCCTCTATAGTTCTACTGGAGGACTTCATCATTCATGATGGCAGTGATGGAGAATCCTTCAGGGACATGATTGGGAGGCTCGACCTGTCTGATCTGAACGATGCTTTGTTATTGGACTTCTGTTCTAGCCATGGACTGGCCAAAACAAATACCAGTTTTGAGTATAAGGTGGTTTCTAAGTGTACCTGGTACCAGAACACCTGAGGCCAAAGATTGATCATTGACTCTCTGGTCGTATCATCAGATCTGCAGCTGTATATCGTAAACACTTGGGTGAATAGAGGGTCAGGGCTGTCAACTGATCACCTCCTAATGTTGAGTTGGATCAGGTGGCAGGGAAGGTTGCCAGACAGACCTGACGAACCCAAACGTACAGTGAGGTTGAACAAGAAGTCACGAATCAAATCATTTTACTTGACTAAAACCCATTAAAGGTGTCTCTGTCTGAAAGTCCACATTAATAATACAATGATTTTATTGTTATTATATGAATCAGATAGACAGCACTGACCTCTGACCTGTATCTACAGCACTGACCTTTGACCTGTAGCTTCACTTGGTTCTCCATCAGGATGTTTCCCTCCCTGCTGACAGTGCAGGTGTAGGTGTTGTTGTCCCAGTCTGTGGGGTATTTCAGGGTCAGACTGAGGTCTCCAGGTTTCAGCAGGTCTTTCTTCATCTCTGTTCGGTCTCTGTAAACCTGGTCCTGTTCTTCAGGTCGGTCAGAGCCGTTCTGATACACATGGACCTTCCTGGTGTTTCTGTCCATCCACTCCACTCTGATGTTTCCATCCAGGTGATCTGTGGTTATGAAGGGCAGCTGGACAGACTCCACCTCTGAATCCACCTCCACCTCCACCTTAGGGACTGAGAGGACAACAAAGCACATCATCAGCTGTACAGACAGCAGCAGCAGAACTCAGCACATTTTCTTTGACTGTATGAAGTGAAATATTTGCAGTGAAAACATGTTTGATTGGTTCAGTCTGAAATATCTCCCATTGCTCCATTGAACAGAGACAGTGTTGTCTTTGGTGTCTGTACAATCAACAGCACAACTCACTGTTTATTCAACAACTTAGTTTGATTGTCAAATGGACAAAACCAAACCTTTATTCTCTGTCTCTGAAAGACAGTTAGAGTCAAATCATTTGACTTCACTAAAACTTATTAACGGAGTCTCTGACCTCTGACATCTGACCTGTCTCTACAGCACTGACCTCTGACCTGTAGCTTCACTTGTTTCTTCATCAAAATGTGTCCGTCCCTGCTGACGGTGCAGGTGTAGGTGTCTGTTTCTGTGGGGTGTTTCAGGGTCAGACTGAGGTCTCCAGTTTTCAGCAGGTCTTTCTTCATCTCTGTTCGGTCTCTGTAAACCTGGTCCTGTTCTCCAGGTCGGTCAGAGCCGTTCTCATACACATGGACCTTCTTGTTGTCACTGTTCATCCACTCCACTCTGATGTTTCCATCCAGGTGAACTGTGGTTTTGAAGGGCAGCTGGACAGACTCCACCCCTGAATCCACCTCCACCTTTCGAACTGAGAGGACAACAAAGCACATCATCAGCTGTACAGACAGCAGCAGCAGTTTGTCCTCACTCTGACCTGTATCTACAGCACTGACCTTTGACCTGTAGCTTCACTTCTTTCTTCATCAGGATGTTTCTGTCCCTGCTGATGGTGCAGGTGTAGATGTTGTTGTCTGTTTCTGTGGGGTGTTTCAGGGTCAGACTGAGGTCTCCAGTTCTCAGCAGGTCTTTCTTCATCTCTGTTCGGTCTCTGTAAACCTGGTCCTGTTCTTCAGGTCGGTCAGAGCCGTTCTCATACACATGGACCTTCCTGTTGTCTCTGTCCCTCCACTCCACTCTGATGTTTCCATCCAGGTGAACTGTGGTTTTGAAGGGCAGCTGGACAGACTCCACCCCTGAATCCACATCCAACTCCACCTTTTGGACTGGGAAGACTACAAAGCACATCATCAGCTGTACAGACAGCAGCAGCAGCACTCAGCACATTTTCTTTGACTGTATGAAGTGAAATATTTGTGACTTCACTAAAATGTATTTAAGGTATCTCTTCCTGAAAGTTCACTGACCTCTGACCTGTATCTACAGCACTGACCTTTGACCTTTAACTCCACTTGTTTCTTCATCAAGATGTGTCCGTCCCTGCTGTAGACAGTGCAGGTGTAGGTGTCTCTGTCTCTGGCTTTGGGGTGTTTCAGGGTCAGACTGAGGTCTCCAGGTCTCAGCAGGTCTTTCTTCATCTCTGTTCGGTCTCTGTAAACCTGGTCCTGTTCTTCAGGTCGGTCAGAGCCGTTCTCATACACATGGACCTTTTTGTTGTCACTGTTCTTCCACTCCACTCTGACGTCTTTAGCCAGTCCAGGTCTGGTTTTGAAGGGCAGCTGGACAGACTCCACCCCTTTCTCCACCTCCACCTGTTGGACTGAGAGGACAACAAATGTTCAGATGTTTCTATCTTACTGTCATGTTGTCAGGTGGTTTCTAAGTGTACCTGGTACCAGAACACCTGAGGCCAAAGATTGATCATTGACTTTCTGGTCGTATCATCAGATCTGCAGCTGTATATCGTAAACACTTGGGTGAATAGAGGGTCAGGGCTGTCAACTGATCACCTCCTAATGGTGAGTTGGATCAGGTGTCAGGGAAGGTTGCCAGACAGACCTGACGAACCCAACCGCACAGTGAGGTTGAACTGGGAAGGACTGGCCGAGGCCTCTGTACATAAAGTCTTCAACTCCCAACCCCAGAAGAGTTTCCCATGCATCCCTGAGGGAGGTTGGGGACGTGGAGTCAGAGTGGGCCATGTACAAAACCTCCATTGCAGACGTGGTGGGTAGGAGTTGTGGTCGGTGCCTGTTGAGGCACCAAGCTAAGAACCCATTCATGGACACTGGTGGGGAGGGAAGCATTCAAACAAAGGATGGAGGCCTTTGGGCTTGGCTGGCCTACGGGTCTCCTGAAGCAGAGGACAGGTACCAGGAGGCCACAAGGACTGAAGCTTTCAACAACTTAGTTTGATTGTCAAATGGACAAAATCAAACCTTTATTCTCTGTCTCTGAAAGACAATTAGAGTCAAATCATTTGACTTCACTAAAACTTATTAAAGGAGTCTCTGCCTCAAAGTTCACATTAATAATACAATTATTTTATTGTTATTATCTGAATCACATAGACAGCACTGACCTCTGACCCAGAGCAGCACCTCTTTCTTCATCAGGATGTTTCCCTCCTTGGTGTAGACGGTGCAGGTGTAGGTGTCTGTTTCTGTGGGGTGTTTCAAGGTCAGACTGAGGTCTCCAGGTTTCAGCAGGTCTTTCTTCATCTCTGTTCGGTCTCTGTAAACCTGGTCCTGTTCTTCAGGTCGGTCAGAGCCGTTCTCATACACATGGACCTTCTTGTTGTCTCTGTCCATCCACTCCACTCTGATGTTTCCATCCAGGTGAACTGTGGTTTTGAAGGGCAGCTGGACAGACTCCACCCCTGAATCCACATCCACCTTTCGAACTGAGAGGACAACAAAGCACATCATCAGCTGTACAGACAGCAGCAGCAGTTTGTCATCACTCTGACCTGTATCTACAGCACTGACCTTTGACCTGTAGCTTCACTTGTTTCTTCATCAGGATGTTTCTGTCCCTGCTGACGGTGCAGGTGTAGATGTTGTTGTCTGTTTCTGTGGGTTTTTTCAGGGTCAGACTGAGGTCTCCAGGTTTCAGCAGGTCTTTCTTCATCTCTGTTCGGTCTCTGTAAACCTGGTCCTGTTCTTCAGGTCGGTCAGAGCCGTTCTCATACACATGGACCTTCCTGTTGTCTCTGTCCGTCCACTCCACTCTGATGTTTCCATCCAGGTGAACTGTGGTTTTGAAGGGCAGCTGGACAGACTCCACCCCTGTATCCATGTCCAACTCCACCTTTTGGACTGGGAAGACTACAAAGCACATCATCAGCTGTACAGACAGCAGCAGCAGCACTCAGCACATTTTCTTTGACTGTATGAAGTGAAATATTTGTGACTTCACTAAAGGTTATTCAAGGTATGCCTTCCTGAAAGTTCACTGACCTTTGACCTGTAGCTTGACTTTTTTCTCCATCAGGATGTTTCCGTCCCTGCTGTTGACAGTGCAGGTGTATCTTCCTATGTCTCTGGCTTTGGGGAGTTTCAGGGTCAGACTGAGGTCTCCAGTTTTCAGCAGGTCTTTCTTCATCTCTGTTCGGTCTCTGTAAACCTGGTCCTGTTCTTCAGGTCGGTCAGAGCTGTTCTCATACACATGGACCTTCCTGTTGTCTCTGTCCGTCCACTCCACTCTGATGTTTCCATCCAGGTGAACTGTGGTTTTGAAGGGCAGCTGGACAGACTCCACCCCTGAATCCACCTCCACCTTAGGGACTGAGAGGACAACAAAGCACATCATCAGCTGTACAGACAGCAGCAGCAGCACTCAGCACATTCTCTTTGACTGTATGAAGTGAAATATTTGCAGTGAAAACATGTTTGATTGGTTCAGTCTGAAATATCTCCTGTTAATGCCGGGTGGTATGACCAGAAAGTTGGATCAAAGTAGTGTGTAGGATTCTGGAAGTTTCATGAAAATTCACCAGCAAAAACTCAGTCGTGGGAGCAGGTCAGTGAGGCTTTGGAGAAGGACTTTGGTCTCAAGGAAGTTCTGGCACACCTTTGAAACAGTAGGGTTTGTCTCAGTCTGTGTTCAGCTGGGGAGAGGAATAGTTCTCACCCAGAGTAGGGATATTGTCGAGCAATGGAAAGAGCACTTCAAGGAGCTTGTGAACCCAGTGATCCTCTGTGAGGAGGACAGTGTCTGAAGACTTGGGAGAAGCCTCAACCAGCCCTAGCAGAGGTCACTGACGTAGTCAAGAAGCTCCTCGTCAGCACTCTGCCTGGTGTGGATGAGATTTACCAGAAGGCAAAGCTTTCCATTTACCAACCGTCTATGTTCCAAACCCTCACCTGTGGTCATGAGCTTTGGGCTGCGGTTGTTCATTGTTGTGTTATGAAGTTCTAACTGTTCGTAAAAAAAAACATGCTCAGTAAATATGGATCCTCTCTCAGTACACTATGCACAGCTCCCGTAGCACTTCTAGTGGTGGACAGTATTATGTAATTTGCTGCCGACTGAAATGGTGCAGCTGTTATTTCAGCTATGCTACAGTATGTGGGTATATGAAGAGGTCATACCATACAGGAGATTGAAACACTATACCACCCAGCTCTACCTGTCCAATCATTTGACTTCACTAAAACCTATTACAGGAGTCTCTGATCTCTGACCTCTGACTTGTATCTACAGCACTGACCTTTGACCTGTAGCTTCACTTGTTTCTTCATCAGGATGTTTCCATTCCTGTTGTAGATGGTGCAGGTGTAGATGTTGTTGTCTCCCACTCTGGGTTGTGTCAGGGTCAGACTGAGGTCTCCAGTTCTCAGCAGGTCTTCATTCATCTCTGTTCGGTCTCTGTAAACCTGGTCCTGTTCTTCAGGTCGGTCAGAGCCGTTCTCATACACATGGACCTTCTTGTTGTCACTGTCCATCCACTCCACTCTGATGTTTCCATCCAGGTGATCTGGGGTTTTGAAGGGCAGCTGGACAGACTCCACCCCTGAATCCACCTCCACCTTTCGAACTGAGAGGACAACAAAGCACATCATCAGCTGTACAGACAGCAGCAGCAGCACTCAGCACATTTTCTTTGACTGTATGAAGTGAAATATTTGCAGTGAAAACATGTTTGATTGGTTCAGTCTGAAATATCTCCCATTGCTCCATTGAACAGAGACAGTGTTGTCTTTGGTGTCTGTACAATCAACAGCACAACTCACTGTTTATTCAGCAACTTAGTTTGATTGTCAAATGGACAAAATCAAACCTTTATTCTCTGTCTGTCCGCTACAACTCCCCCCTAAACCCAATAAAAGCTCTGAAATTCTTAACTATTTTAAATAATATCCCTTATGATTTATAATATTTAACACATAGCCACACCTGCTTGTACCTGTGCACGACACCTGTATCTACAGTACTGACCTCTGACCTGTATCTCCATTTTTTTCTTCATCAGGAGTTTTCCCTCCTTGCTGTAGACTCTGCAGGTGTAGTTGTCTCCATCTGTGGGGTGTTTCAGAGTCAGACTGAGGTCTTCAGTTCTCAGCAGGTCTTTCTTCATCTCTGTTCGGTCTCTGTAAACCTGGTCCTGTTCTTCAGGTCGGTCAGAGCCGTTCGCATACACATGGACTGTATCATTGTAACGGTTCCTCCACTCCACTCTGACGTCTTTAGGCAGGTTCCTTGTGGTTTTGCAGAGCAGCTGGACAGACTCCACCCCCTCCTCCACCTCCACCTGTTGGACTGAGAGGACAACAAAGCACATCACCAGCAGCAGCACTCAGCACCTCTGACCTGGTCTGATTAAGAGAGACAGCTTTCACTTTGGATGGAGCAGCTCTCATCTCTAGAAATCTGTTTATTAGTCGACCAAAACCATGACAGCCCAGCTTTAGCTGTACTAACCTCAGTTATGATGTGGTGCTATATAAGTGAAATTAACAATCACAGACACAAACCTTCTCTGTTCTTCATCCTTTTATACATGATGACAGCGGTAACCACAGGAAGAGGAAACAGGAGAACCACAGGAACCAGAGGAACCAGGACACCTGCGTGGACCTTCTGTCTGACTAGATACGGTTCTGTAGTCGACACAACAACAACATGACATTAAAAACTTCAGATAAATCCACTGAAGTCCACCTCTGCTCTGACCTGAGTCCACTGCTCCGACCTCTGCGAGGTGTAACAGCTGACATCACTCTTCTGTCTCAGCAGGTGATCTTCTCGATCGTCTCTTACCTTGCTGTGAACTGACGCCATGACCGGTGACGTTGGAGAAGAACTGTGACACCGTCGTCATCATGTCTCTCATCAGAGAGTAGAAGTAAGAAGCTGCATGAGAAAACCACATTATCCAACAATGTTAGAGCTACATGATTGTTTTGGTCATAGTGAACTAGCCTCCATGTCAGTGTGGTGTTGTCAGACTGAAGAACTGTTACACCTGGATGCCAACACTGAGACGTTCATTAACTGGGTTAGTTTCAATAGTAAAGAGTGAAGACAGGTATATTGATTGTAGAGGATGTAGGAACAACTGATGATAATGGACTACAAACATTTCTTTTGACAGGAATGATTGAGTTATTGATGGAGTCATGAGGTTTGAAGCTACTGACTTTACAAAGGATGGAACAATCATGTGAGGGGTGTAAAAAGGTTTTGGTGGTGATGATGTCTCAGTCGTCTTTTTTATTTACCTTATTTATTTCTGCAGGGACTGGGGGTGTTTACATTTTCAGGGTTTATACTCTACATCTGGAGACTTCCCATCACTGTACAAACTGTAGCTGCTCACACACACATACACACTCCGTACCTTTTCTTTCCTTCATCCCTTTATACATTTTATACATGAGGACACCGATGACAGCTGCAGCCAGGACATTCAGGACAACCAGGACAACCAGGACAGCTGCGAGGACCTTGGGCCAGGCTGGAGGTTCAGCAGTTGACAAGATAACATTCAGTTGTACTTGAGTCCGGCTCAGATCTTGTCCAGACCTCCGGACGGTGCAGGTGTAGTTGCCACTGTCACTGATGGAGGGTTTCCTCAGAGTGAGGCTGAGGTCTCCAGTCTGCAGAGCGTCCGTCCTCATCGACGTTCGGTTGGTGTAAAGATGGTTCTGGTCTCCGAGGACGTCTCCACTCTGCTGACGAGCATGAACAATCGGGTCTCTGAAGTCTTCTCGGCTCCACACCGCTGTGGACTTCTCAGAGACAGAGGCGTTGACCTGACAGGGCAGCAGGACTGACTCCGCCCCCTCATACACCTCTATACCCAAGGCATGCTGGGAAACTGTGAGGACACAAACAAATCACGTTTATTTCTACAGCAAGTCAGACACAGGTGGGGGTGGTGCTGTAGGTGGTGCTGTAGGGCGGAGGTTAGTTCCTGATGATGTGTCAGAAATTCCTCTGTTTGCTCCAAACGAGCTGAACATGGATTTAAATGAAGCAGTTAGACAGGGCCCTCCTACTCTATGTTTCCTCTGAGGTTTGTAAAGAGCAGTCAGACTGTTACAGTACGTCTGATGTGACGATGAGCTGCTGCTGATCTAATCGCTGTATCGAGTGTAATGAGAGGCAGCATCTGTCAGGGTGGAAGGATAATGGGTCTGATGGGGACCGACAGACAGACGTCAGGATGCAGTGGATTTATCCAGAACAAGTGATGATCTGATGCTTCTGCCCAAACACACAGAGTCTAAATTCAGCAGTTTGGTGGAGCTGATCACAAACACCACTTTCATCTTCATCCTCTGATAAAGTCCTGTTCAATCCACGTCTCACTGATCTGACTGTGGACGATTAAACCTTCACAAACCTCTGACTGGTTTCCTCCCACAGGAACTCTGTAAAGACCCCGCCACAATAAGAGCCTCAGTCCTGCAGGTTGTAATGTTCAGTTTGACTGTATTTACCTGTCCTGATGCTGTGAATGTGATTGTGTCAGAGATTCCTCTGTTTGCTCCAAACGAGCTGAACATAGATTTAAATGAACTGATGAACAGATTCTTATGTATCACTTCAATTCAGTTTCCTTCAGAAAGTGTGAGTCAGATGTGAATATCAGACGTGTTATTCACCATTAACTGGTTGTTAATGTACTAACATGTATATTAGCTCTTTATTAGTCATTATAAAGCTCTTATTAATGCCTCAGCCTGATCATATTCTGCAGTTTCCCTCAGTCACCTTCTGCTGACTGACAGTAATGAAGCTGTTGTACATGACTTATGATCTTAATCTGCTTTGCTCAGTGTGGACTTTATAACAACCACAGTCTTTATTAACACTTGATGAAAATGATCAGAGTCTGAGTCTGAAGGAAGTCTCCGTGACTCATGTTTCCTGTTCTACCGTCAGGTCATTAGTCTAACACAGGTTCTCTATCTAACAGCCAGTACACATGCTAATGATGCTAAAGAGTTAGCGACCTTTCAACCAAACCCACCTGTAGTTCAGACTCTGAAGAAAAAGTCCTGTCACTGTTCTGACAGGGTGTGGTAGGAGACATTTAAGTTTCACTTTCACTGAAAGAGGGGGGGGATTATTGGTCCTGATGAAACTCTGAGTCTTTGTGTTTTACAGGAGGAAGGTTTAGACTCTGAACGCAACATCCAGCCGCTGTCCATGGTGCTGAACTGACTCTGACTATTACTGTTTGAGAGAGAGACAGACAGACAGACAAACAGGCCGAGGGACAGACAGTCAGACAGAGAGACAGACAGACAGACGTGACTGACTCTGACCAGCAGGGAGTTTAGAAATTGATGCGACGATTCCGCCCGAATCATCCGGTCACGGCGACGCGACCACGGTCAGTAAAACCAGTCGTTTTGTGAATGGAGTTTGGTGGAAGGTTTTCTTACCGTGCAGGAAGATCACGAACACCAGCAACATCTTCATCCCGTTAAATCCCGTTCGATCCGTTCGTCTGTGATGTGACCGCAGCTGAATGAATCAGACTGACTGTGTCCTCAGCTCAGACTCAGACTGACGCAGAGGAAACTTTAGTTTCACTTTCAGTTTCAACAAGAGCTGCGTCATGGTGAAATCAGTGTGTGTGTGTGTGTGTGTGTGTGTGTGTGTGTGTGTGTTCACACCTTTTCATTCTCTCTAAATGAAAAGGTGTGAACAGTTTCTGTTCCGTCCTCAGAGGATTCTCAGACACATCCTAACTCAGACGGTTCAGACAAACCTGAGCTGCTTCCTGTAGGAGGCGGTCGTCGGTCTGGACCAGCAGGTGGAGGTTTCCCTCCACAGACCGACCTCTGAACGTCTCATTCAGACACAGACCGACTGAGCCTCGGTTCAGTCTCTGTTTCAGACTCGTTCCTTTGTCCGAAGAAACAAACAGAAACACATGAGAACAGTTGGATTAAATCCTGAGAAAGCAGCTGACCACAGACCGGACGGAAACACGACGCCATGACGTCAGTCGACCTTCTTCATCGACCAAGCACAGTCCAGACATTTACCTGCTCCTGTTACCTGAACAGAAACATGGAGAAACACCTTCATCAGCAGCTGCTCCAATAAACACAGAGATGGGATCAATCATTTCTATTGATCCTGATGCCAGAGACCGTCTAATGATTCAGGTCTTTATCAAGACTTAGATACCAAACCTTTAAACAAGCAACAAGGAACCGAAGGAGAAACAAAGTGAGGACATGATCACTTCAAGAACTGAACTCAGAGTCTTCAGTGTGAAGCAGCTACAGACCTGCTGTTACACTAATACTGAGGAGATCTTTCTGATGTCACAGGGCATGGCAGGACATGGACTAGGAACTCTGAGGGGGTCCTGCGGGGTCTGGAACTAGGACATTGACAGTGGATCCTTTGGGTCCTGAGGGTTTCAGGACAGAGGGCCTCCATGGATCTGTCTTGTTCTGGATCATCCCACAGATCCTGGATCAGATTGGGTTTTGGGGAGTTTGGAGGCCTTGGTTTCTGTGGTGTGTTGGGAGCATTGTCCTGCTGGGGGAGGCCCCTGTTACCATGGGAGGGGGGACAGAGCCTGTCACCTTCAGTCAAACTGAGGCTACTCTGAAGCAGCTTTGTGTCCTGTACAGTTCAAATCAAAGACTGTCAGAACGCTGCAGAGGTCAGCAGGTTACTTCATACTGTCATAGAAACAGGAAGTGATGTCACTGACCTCTGACCCTCAGTCTGCTCTGAGGAGAGTCAACACCTTCATCAATGTAACCAGTAGAGACCTTCATCAGATTCATCAAGTATAGTTGAGTATCATCTGCATAACAATGGAAGTTGGAATGGAATCATTTATTAATCCCTGGCGGGAAATCATTACATTATTTTTACATTTATGGAGAGTTTCCTGATAATGTTTCTTAAAGGAAGCAAATACAAGGTGAATAGACCTGGTCCAAGACCAGAACCCTGAGGACACTGTTTTGTGAAGGATCTTATAGAGGAAGTGAAGGTTAGATATGGGTCTATGTTTGGCTGATACACCTGGATTCTCTGGATTCCATCAGATCTCCAGCTGCTTCTAAAGGTTCCAGGTTTCCTGGTCCAAGGCTTCAGTAAGTGAAGGGCTGAATACAAAGTGGTGAGGATGTAAAATGATCAGGTGTCAAACTTGGTTGATTCTTTATTCAGACAGAACAGCAGAAAGACACAGAGAGACACGATGCTGGCTGATCTCTGTCAGCTGCTCCACACAGGGACAACTACACCAGGATATGAAGGAAGAAGAACAGAGCTGATGAGTTAGTATCAACATTAAATCAGCTGTTAGAGAGTGAAGCTGTTTTCTAACGTCTGACAGACCCTGATGAATCTGATCATTTCATCCTTTAACTGTGAAGCCTGATCAAACACAGTCTCTGCAGCTCACAGCTCATGCTCAGTGGTGACATCAGCAGTGATGTCATCATACTGTTCATCCTCTCCTCCTCCTCCAACAGGTGGGGTCGTCTCCATGGAGACGGCTGGTTTGTTTCCTGTCTTCCTGCTGCAGCAGATGGACACCAGCAGGACGGAGCAGATGCAGTACGGACAGAAGACCACTAGATGGCAGAAGAGTCTGAGCACAGGGACAGAGGAGGCAGGAGGAGAAGGAGGAGGAGGAGATGAAGGAGGAGGAGAAGGAAGAGGAGGAGGAGATGAAGGAGGAGGAGGAGGAGGAGGAGGAGGAGGAGGAGCTGCAGGAGAGATGAGTAGAACCTGGTTCAGTGCAGTGATCAGTTTATTATCAGGTCAGCAGGTTAGTTCATATCTTTAAACTGTCATAGAAACAGGAAGTGATGTCACTGACCTCTGACCCTCAGTCTGCTCTGAGGAGATGATCCAAACTCATCAGTAGAACACCAGTAGAGACCTTCATGAGACTGTTGGACTTTACTGAGGGTGAGTTCTCCATCAGGTCCAGATCCAAGGAGGACACCATCCCTGAAGAAAAAAGCCTTGAATCTGACGTGAGCTTTGTCTCTACAGCGCAGAGTGACATCACTTCCTGTCATCACAGGAAGTGCAGGGATCTCCAGAATAACTGGAACACCTGAACCACAGAGACACAGACAGAGTTTCACCAACAGACCTGAACCACAGAGACACAGACAGAGTTTCACCAACAGACCTGAACCACAGAGACACAGACAGAGTTTCACCAACAGACCTGAACCACAGAGACACAGACAGAGTTTCACCAACAGACCTGAACCACAGAGACACAGACAGAGTTTCACCAACAGACCTGAACCACAGAGACACAGACAGAGTTCAAACTACTGACCTTTTGGAACAGTTACAGTGATGTTCTGGCTCCTGTGTCCAGCTCTGTCTTCACACCAGTAAACTCCAGAGTCTGATGAGGACAGATCTGAGATGATACAGGAGGAACCAGCTGGTCCACAGTCCTCAGTCTGTCCTCCTCTGGTCCTCTTTACTGTCTGTCCATCTTCAACACAACTCAGAGACACAGAGTCTTCAGAGAAGAACTGCTGAAGGTTTGGACTGACATTCAGAGAGACTGGAGGACAGACAGACAGATAGACAGACAGTCAGTCAGAGTAAATGTATCTGTATTATTATTGGAGTCAGTGACTGTTTTCTCTTCCATCAGCTCACCTGCAGAAACAGTCAGTCCAGACAGCAGCAGCACAGACACACCTGCAACAGGAGGACAGAGGACACTGAGGGTCAGAGGACACTGAGGGACAGAGGACACTGAGGGTCAGAGGACACTGAGGGACAGAGGACACTGAGGGTCAGAGGTCACTGAGGGACAGAGGTCACTGAGGGTCAGAGGACACTGAGGGTCAGAGGACACTGGGGGTCTTTGTTGCGTCTTGTGAGGATGTGTCTCAAGTCACCCAGTAATCAGAAAGTCAAAGGTTTGAACCCCGGCTCCTTCAGTCCGTGTGCAGACGTGTCCTTAGGCAAGATACTGAACCCAAACTGCCCTGATGTTTCATTGTGTGAATGGGTGAACGTGACCTGTAGTGTAAATTGCTTTGAGTGGTCGACATGAGTAGAAAAGTTCTACATAAACAGAGTCTGTTTTTCTGTTTCATTCATATCATCAGTTTCTCCTTTTGTTTCTGTTTATTTTGAGCAGCTACAAATGAAAACGTTTGACTCGCTGTGTTTAATGAATCCTTGTGGTTGTGGAAAAGATGTTGATATTGAATATTGAAATATTGACCTGCATCAAGCAGAGAAAACAGCTAAGCAGATTACTGAAGCTACACATCATTAAAACCAGCAGAGTGACGAACCATCATCTTCAAGGAAGAAATGTAGTCAGGAAAAATCACTTAAACATTTAAAACGTGTGAAATCAGATGATAAAAAATCAACAGTAGAAGTCACAGTTATGTTTAACAGTTAACATAAGAGCATTTCCACATTAACAGTGTGACGAGAACTGAAGGGACTGGGACTAACCAGCTGTGAAGCCTCAAGAAAACCACTGATTAGTGAGGCTAAAAGGTTCCAGTTTGTCAGGGAGCACAAAGACTGATGATGTGGTCTGATGAGTCCAGACTGACCCTGTCCCTGAGTGATCAGCATCAGGGTAAGAAGAGAAGCAGATGAAGTGATGTACCCATCATGCCTACTGTCCACTGTACAGGTCTGTGGGGGCAGTGTTATGATCTGTGGTTGGTTCAGTTGCTCAGGTCCAGGTTCAGGAATATCATGTGGCTCAGCTGACCTGAATATACTGAATGAGCAGGTTTTTCCCTCCATGGATTTTTTTCTTCCCTGATGGCAAAGGCATATTCCAAGACGACAATACCAGAGTGTTCATGGAGCATGAGACCAGAGTCCAGACCTTCACCCCACTGAGAGTCTTTGGGATGTTCTGCAGAAGACTTAACGATCTGACTCTCCACCATCAATACAAGAAGAAGCCACGATGAAAACCTGCTGTAATCAAAGCTGAGGTGAAACATTAGTGTGTGTGTGACCTGTGTATTTCTCTGTGTTCAGTCTGCAGCTGATCTGAGATCAGTTTGAACAACTTACCTGTCGCTGCGAAAAAGAGAAGTGACGCCTGAGGCTCATAAAGGAGAAGTGTGGCGACTCTCAAATCCTGAAGCGAACCACACCCTGGATGTTAATACAGTCCAACTCGACCCCCCAACCACCTCGACCCCCTCAACCTCGTCTCCAGCTCACTTTCCTCCCTCTCCATCTTCTCTCTTCAGACCTGCTGTTCTCCTGTTTCACCTGGACCTGATCCCAGTCGTCTCATCACCTGATCCAGACCTTAATCCAGTCCCTTTGTCCTCTGTCAGTGTCAGTTGTTGCTCCTGTTGTGTTCCAGTGTGTCGTCCTGGTCTTCCTGCAGCGTCTTCTCCTCTGCTTCTTATTAAAGTATCTGATCTGAGACCAGTCGTCCTGACCACAGGAGGTGAACGAAGAGACGGATCCTGTGAAGCTTCGTGGTTCCAGCTGCTGTAAACGAGTCCAGACTCTACATACATGTTATAATACAGGTGTGTGTCTAAGTATATATATGTACATGTGTCCACAGTCAGTTTGGTCACAGTAACTGTAACTAATGTGTGTTTCCTCTGTAATGAATGAATGAATGGATGTAGGAGGTCAGTGTTTGACTCACCGAGGAGCAGAGACACAGACGGAGTCTTCATGTTGTCTGGATGACGACTGAATGTCAGTCTGAGCAGCAGAGCGACGCCTTCAGCTTCACTTCCTGTTCGCGTGTCCGAGTCTTCCTGGGCTGCCCTCCATGTCACCGTGCTGCTGACCTGAGGGCAGGACTCTGTTAATGCAGCTTTATACAGACTGGGTCCTTTGTTCAGAGCAGGAACCAACACATCCGGTCTGTCAGAGGCCCAAAGTGGATCCAACTGATCCAAACACCGAGTCAGTCCTTCAGTCTGATGTGGGACCACAGCTCCCTCTGAACGCTCCGTCTTCTGAGGACGTCTGTGGTTCGTCCAGCTTCAACCACTGACAGGACCTGGAACGTGGATTTAGTTTGGTCCTCAAACAGGTTTTCAGGAACCTGACCCCAGACTGGCTGGAGAGCAGTGGAACCTGCAGCAGAGCCTGGAGAACTGGTTCTGGTTGGTTCCACCAGTCTCCCAGTATAAACCAGTGAGCTGCCTGTCAGAGTCTCTGTGGTGAGGACTCAGACGTGCTGAGCTGTTGAGAAACTGGAAGTGGAGAAAACAGGAAGAAAACATCCACTGAAAGTCTTTAAAGCAGAAGTGAGAGGGTCAGATTTTTCTGGTCAGGACGTCTCTGTTCAGCTGTTCTGTCTCTACAACCATCAGACATTAGAATCAGTTCAAATGAAGGTCTGTGATAAAGATGAAGAGGATCATCATCATCATCATCACAGACGTCATGTTATGATGAAGTCTTTTTAATCACGTAAATAAAACAAATAAAAACATGAAAATATTCTACAACACTTTAATGAGCATCAACACAAACTGCTTCAAACATCCGGGTCTTTATTGTTTGTTGTGGTTAAGCGGGAGTTCGCCACCGGAAGAGAGCCCACTCGGCCGACGGAAGGATGTTAGTGCGCATGCTCAGAGCAGGACATTGTTGCGCATGCTCTAAAGGACGTTGACCAACATGGTGGACGTTCCTCGGAGAATCCGCCAAGAGAAAAACTTTTAACAGTAAAGAAGAGGACGAGGTTTTTCTAAGTCCACCGCAGAGGAGACCTGCCGGACGTCTTAGACCAGGACCACTACAACACCGGGATGAAGGAGGAAAACCAGGACCCGGATTTTATCGACCAGATTCACTGCAAAACCAGGATGAAGGAGGAAAACCAGGACCCGAATTTCAGCGACCAGGATCATTACAAGAATGGGGTAAAGGTGGAAAATCAGGACCCGGATTTTACCGAACGGATCCACTACAAGAGCGAGATTAAGGAAGAAACTCTGGACCCGAACTTCAACGACCAGGGCCACTACAAGACCGAGATTAAGGAGGAGAACCAGGACCCGGACCACCGGAGCACGGAGCCCGCCGGTCCCACCGGTTCACAGGTCAGTGTTCGGGACTCGATGATAGAAACGATCCGGAGGTTTTTGTGTCATCAGAAACACAAACTGTTTGTGTTTTCCCGATTTCATGAATCTAACATCAAAGTGTGGCGGGAAATTCGACTGAAACAACATGAACAGATTGTTAGGTGTGGGTGCAGGGATCACCGGGATCAGGTTACATTTCCGGTTTAAACTCTTCTCAGGGTCCACTTAGATCCACACGATGCGTTTAGGTGCTGTTAGAAAACTGGGGAATCTGGGCTTTCTGCGAGTTAATGTGCAATTTCAAAGTGAAAGAAACATTTTACTGAACATTCACCAGCTACAGAGGAACCTGTCTGTGGTCAGGTTTTCTGCTCTGTAGTGGAATGAAGACCTTCAGATCACAGGATAAATTAAACAGGGAAACAGTCAGAAACTGGGTTTTTCAGCTCTGAAACTACAATCATTAAAGTCTGAGTTTTTCAAGCAGGACCAAGACGTCATCGAACCGTACTGATGCCAAACAGAATCAAAATTTGGATGCAACAAAGAGGCTCTGATAAAGATAAAGATTATTTCTATAACACAAGAAATGCAAACAGAAATCAGTCGTAACCAACAAAGACCACTTCCCTCACAGTTCTTAGAAAAACAGTTAAATTTGAGAAGCGTTTTAAGAACGTTCTAAAGTGTTCACATTAAAATCTAGGATGTTAACAGCTGAGGTGTTTTTCAGGTGGAGCAGGTTTGTTTAAAAGTTAAAACTAAACTCTGAAGAAGCAGCTGTTAAGTCTCTGTGAACGTCTGTATTTTTCAGATTTCCATTAACTCCCAGTTCGACCCTGATGTAAATGGAACGCACCATTAATCTGGGCTGTTATAAAACTGGCAGAGTACACGTGTGGTTTCAGACGACTGGCTTTACCATAAAATCTAATTCTCTCCGTCTCACTCTCTTCCTGTTTGTCACAGAGTTTTCACACTAGAGAGAGGCCACGGCGTTTAGACCAGTGTGGGAAGACTTCACATCAGCTAAAAACTGAGAGACCGTACGGCTGTGACCAGTGTGGGAAAACCTTTACGAATCACTTTGCTTTACAAACTCACAGCCGCATTCACACCGGAGAGAAACCGTACAGCTGTGATCAGTGTGAGAAATCGTTCTCACAGTTAGGGAATCTGAAAATTCACCAACGCAGTCACACTGGAGAGAAACCATACGCCTGTGATCAGTGTGGGAAAGCTTTTTCCACCTCATCAAATTTACTAATCCATTGGCGCAGTCACACTGGAGAGAAACCGTACAAGTGTGAGCAATGTGGGAGAGGCTTTATCACCTCGTCACATTTACATGTCCACCATCGCAGACACACCGGAGAGAAACCATACAGCTGTGATCAGTGCGGGAAAGGTTTCCTACGACTGCGGAATCTGAAATCCCATCAACTCTGCCACACTGGAGAGAAACCGTACAGGTGCGATCAGTGTGGGAAAACATTCTCGGAGTCATGGAATCTGAAAATCCACCAGGGAAGTCACGCTGAAAAGAAACCATTCAACTGTGATCAGTGTGGGAAAGGTTTCACGCTCAAAGGGAGTCTGAAAACCCACCAACTCCAACACACCGGAGAGAAACCTTTCCACTGTGATCAGTGTGGGAAAGGTTTTACCACCTCGTCAAAATTAAGAATCCACCTTTGCTGTCACACTGGAGAGAAACCACACAAATGTGATCAGTGTGGAAAATCATTCTCACAGTTAGGGAATCTGAAAATCCACCAGCGCCGTCACAGCGGAGAGAAACCGCACAAATGTGATCAGTGTGGGAAAACATTCTCACAGTTGGGAAATCTGAAAATCCACCAGCGCCGTCACAGCGGAGAGAAACCGTTCAACTGTGACCAGTGTGGGAAAGGTTTCACCACCTCATCTCATTTAGAAATCCACCGTCGCGTTCACACTGGACAGAAACCGTACAGCTGTGATCAGTGTGAGAAAAGCTTCTCGCAGTTTGGAAGTCTGAAGACCCACCTACTCCATCACACTGGAGAGAAACCCTACATCTGTGATCAGTGTGGGAAAGGTTTCTCACAGCTAGGAAGTCTCAAAAGACACAAAGGTGTTCACGCTGATTCAGTGTAGGTTGAAGAGTCTGAATAGTGATTCAGCTGAGTGTGTAACAATGCACCGTGTTGTGATGTGTGTTGTGATGTGACTGATGAGACCGCTCTCTCTCTCTCATTCCTCCTGTAGAAGTGTTTTCTCTGACCGTTGATATTTTAGGGTTAGGGTTAGGGTTATCTGTAACAGCTGTAACTCAGCTGTTTGACAGAAAGATTTGGTTTCATTTCTGCAGTAAAGACGTCAGGATACGATGTGAACTCGCTTTCACTCGTCATTAATTTATTTCCTCTGTGGCATCAGAACATGTTACAGCAGCCTCAACTGAACTGACCAAAGACTTTTACTCTGAAAAACTCACCACACACGGACGACAACACTAATGAATAGAAATGTAATTGAACCAGGAGATAAAACCAGGAGTATATTATGGACAACACAGTTCCTTTGTTTTACACTGTAGTCTGCAGAATAAGAAACTGCAGGAAAGATTTTATTTTTACATTTGAACTAGAATTTAGTTATAATCAATAAAACACTGGAAGAAACTGGGTTTTGTGGCAACAAGAGATTTGAGATAAGAGATGTGTGTTTTGCAGTTTACACTGAGAAGCTATGAGTAATTATTCTAAAACCTTCATTCTTTCTTCATATATCCTTAGATGTATTGTGAGTCCTGTATCAAGTATCGAACCGAACCGTGAGTTGATTGAATTGTTAAACCCGTCAGCTCTGTACGTGTTGCAGCTGCCTTCTTTACTTTTACACTAATTGTGTCCTGACTCACTGAGATGGATGATACTTTCATTAACTCACTTTATTCATCTAAAACTCACTGTATGTCATGAACTTTATTGTTGCTCTGTTAAGGATGAATTCTTGTCAAACATTCATGGAAGATGTGACGGGAGTAAAATTAAACCCTGATTATTTTCAGAGTTTTGTAGATGATTTTCTAATAAAAGAAAACACAATCAGAAACATGTTGTTTTCTTCCTGCTTCACAAGCATTTGATCAGTTTAGCTGTCACATTATTCACTCTAATAATCCTTCTAATAATGACCTTTACTGCTCAAACACACCCAGGCACAGCTCCTAACAGCTACAAACTGGTTTTACTTTCAGTCTGACTCAGGCTCGTGTCGGTTTCCCTGAAAAATTCTCACATCCTCGTTTCTCCAGGTTGAAATTTACCTGAATCGTCCTTTAAATGTTGTGTTGTTGTGTTGTTTAAATGTGTGTGATGTTGAGAATCAACATGTGAGCGGTGACGAGTGTGTGTAGTGTTTCACGTTGTGTGTGCGCTGACAAAGACTCTGATCTGCAGACGTGGATTTAAATAACTTTATTGTCATTCTCCAGTAGTGTTGATTACATCAGGAGGAGCAGAAAGGGTTAAACAGCGACAGGGGAAACGTCACGAAACCATGTGACCAACCAGAATCCACCTGTTCGCCCTGTCGTCACGGTGACAGTCACGTGGTTTCATGCAGAGTACTGGTTCCCATCAGAGGTAGGTGATCAGGTGATCAGCAGCCTCAACCTGAGCGGGTCAGGACCGTCAGAGAGACGGACAGTTTAACTCACAGAGGAGGAAAATATAAAGTTTCATTTGTTAAATATTATTTAAATTCAAAAGTCAAATCAGACGCTGATTAATAATCTACGAGTTTAATTTGAATTTAAATTTGTCATCTGTAACTTTGAGGTCAGGAGTGAACAGGTGACGACCGCTGAGAGGTCCCGGCCCCTCAGGGTTGAGCACCGCTGAGTTAAAAATCTAAAGACTACGGCCTCTACATTCATAAAATATATATCTGTACTTTATAGTAAATGTACTCATAAATATGAGGATTCAGGAGAGTTCGGAGCCTCGTTACCACAGCAACAGGAGCCTTCAGTTTAAAAAATAAAATAATAAATAAAGTATGAAGTCACGGCTCTGACTTCAGAATCAAAACGTTTGAACATTTTAATGTTGAGATTCTGATGGCTTTGGCCACAAGAGGCTGAAACAGTCGGAACATTCACGTAGTTATTTTCAGGTTTTTATTCTAAATCCTTGAAGTTTTCCTTCAAGGCAAAAATAATAATAAATAATAAATGAGAAATAAGAAGTTAACACTCAGGATACGAACCCTGTGTTTGGAGAAATTAAAAACCCTGAATGTTTTGTCCTGTTCAGACGGAGGTGGAGGTGAACAGCAGCCTCTTGTGGCCAGAACCAGTATTACAGTTAGAAACAAAGTAAAGCTTTAAATGTGACTTCAGTGAATTATTTATCATGAATGAAACTCAGATTAAATCAAAACTAATCGATAAATCAGGTTATAACTTCTGCTTCTGTTAGTTCAGTCAGGGAGTAACGAACCGAACCCTGCGGTCCACCTGAACCTGGATCGGCTTCTATTTGAACTCTATTGATTACAGATTGTGTCTTCATGCATATCTGACTCTTAGTTAAAGTCGACACAGACTCGGTTACGATCGTGCTCAGCTGTTTCTCTGCGCCAACGTCTCGTCGTGAATATAAGAATAAATATTTCTGATTATCTGCAGGAGTTAAAGTCTCTCTGAGGACGGACAGATGTTCCGTGGTCTCCATGACGACCAGGACGACGTGGCGTCTGCGTCCCTGAAGACTAATAAAGTTTGTATCCCGCCGGGCTCCGTGTCCGTGTCGTCGCAGGCGGTCTGAATATGTTCAGTAAAGTCTCCAGGCTCCTCCTCCTCCTCAGCTCCGCGCCTCCTTCTTGGTGCCTCGCGGCTTGTTGCCGAGCAACGCGTCCATCTCTGCGATGAGGGGCGGAGTCAGCTGAGACAGAACCTGAGAGACGACCAATCACAGGCTTCATCAAGGTTCAGGTCTCAGTTAGAGGATGAGTGAGTGAGTGAATGAGTGAGTGAGTGAATGAATGAGTGAGTGTTACCCTGAGGGAGCCGAGGTTCTCCAGCAGCTGTTCTGTGTTGGAGACTCCGAGAAGAACCGAGCTGACGCCTTCACTGCGGAGACACCAGGCTGAGGGAGGACAAGCACATCAACAGGTTTATACTGAGGATCCATCCGACAGGCAGGTGTACAGAGAGACAGACAGACAGAGAGACAGGCAGGTAGACAGACAGAGAGAGAGACAGACAGAGAGACAGACAGACAGACAGACAGACAGACAGACAGGCAGAGAGACAGACAGACAGACAGACAGGCAGAGAGACAGACAGGCAGACAGACAGACAGAGAGACAGGTGTACCTATAGCGAGCTGAGCAGGAGTGCAGTTCAGTCTGTCGGCCAGCAGGTGGAGCTCTTTGATTTTACTGAGCTGCTTCTTCCCCTCGTCGCTGCAGAGACGCTCCTTCAGCCACGAATAACCCTGCACACACACACACACACACACACACACACATACATATTGATCACCACATGGATGATGTTTGTGTGTCTGTTACAGTGTGTATTTGTGTGTACCTCAGTGTGTATTTGTAATGTGTATTAGTACCTTCATGGCGGCCCTGGAGCTCTCGGGGACCCCCTCGTTGTACTTCCCTGTCAGCAGACCGCAGGCTAACGGAGACCAGGTCATGGCTCCGACCCCTGAGAGACAGGCAGACCTCATGTTGAACCACTTCATTAAACCGGTCTATATTTAGACCTGGACCTGAACAGCTGCCGTCCCCCCTGAGACCTCCGCTGGGTCTCACCTCCTCCACCGTCCAGAGTTAAAGACACAGAGCAGGCTTTTCATCTGGTGTCTGAGATCAGCTGCAGGGTCCTGGGTCTGTTAGCTTAGCTTAGCTTAGCTTAGCTTAGCATGAATATTCAGATTCAGTCACTCAGAGTCCTGGATCATTAGGGACTCAGTCCAACAGTTTATATTACCCATGATCCTCCTCTCCCTCTGGAGCAGGAAGTGCTGTAACAAACACTGGTTTTAGTTTTGGTGTGTGTGTTTACCTGGTGTGTTCACAGCTCAGCTCGTTCACCTGGAGGAGTGAACACAGCTCCAACAGTCTGAGCAGCACGTTCACCAGTGATGCAGACAGAGTACATCAGTATCTGGATACTTCCTGTATCTCTGCCTCATTACAGAGCTTCACACAGACACACCTGAACTGAGCACTGAGTGTGTAGGTGTGTGTAGGTGTGTGTAGGTGTGTGTAGGTGTGTGTGTCCGATCTTGTGGTAGAGCTCCGGCAGGTGCAGCTCCACCTTGTCTCTCTGGAAGTAATGATACTCAGCCTGTTCACACACCGGAGGAACCAGGTTAAACTGACGAGCTATGGAGTACGCCTCCTGAGAACAGACAGGTGAGAGAGAGAGACAGGTGAGAGACAGACAGGTGAGAGAGAGACAGACAGGTGAGAGAGAGACAGCAGGTGAGAGAGACAGGTGAGAGCAGGTGAGAGACAGACAGGTGAGAGAGAGAGACAGGTGAGACCTGACAAAATGAGATTAAAATTTTTGGTTTAAATGTTCATGCAGCTGCTCTCAGG
>NW_026116230.1:0-9556 GCF_001640805.2 Lates calcarifer
CAGCGAGTACCGGTTCTGAAGGTCCTTCCTGTCTCGGCTTCTGCTCGCTCATTAAGCTCAGAATTAAATGCTGTCTCAGTGAACGGAGAAGAGAAGATGAGATTTCAGCCACTTTACTATGAATATTGGTCCAATTCTAATTTTCATGAACTGTAGGGATGGATGGAAACAGTCCGTGACCGAGGGGAAACATTTTCCCGTCTGTCGACTCACAGTGAGTACCCGTCTGAAAGTCCTCCTGTCTTCTTCTGCTCACAGCGAGTACCGGTTCTGAAGGTCCTTCCTGTCTCGGCTTCTGCTCGCTCATTAAACTCAGAATGAAAAACTGCTGTCTAGTGAAAGGAGAGGGGAAAGTAAAATCTCATTCACTTTTATATGAATATTGGTCAAATTCTATTGATCATGTACAGTCGGGATGTATGGAAAGTGTGAGCCGCCGAGGGGGATCTTTTTCCCGTCTGTCGACTCACATTGAGTCCCGCGTCTGAAAGTCCTCCTGTCTCGGCTTCTGCTCGCTCATTAAGCTCAGAATTATCAAATGCTGTCTCCAGTGAACGGGAGAAGAGAAGATGAGATTTCAGCCACTTTACTATGAATATTGGTCCAATTCTAATTTTCATGAACTGTAGGGATGGATGGAAACAGTCCCGTGACCGAGGGGAAACATTTTCCCGTCTGTGAACTCACAGTGAGTCCCGCGTCTGAAAGTCTTGCCGTCTCGGATTCTGCTCACGGTGATTCCCGCGTCTGAAAGTCCTCCTGTCTCGGCTTCTGCTCGCTCACTAAGCTCAGAATGAAAAACTGCTGTCTAGTGAATGGAGAGGAGAAAGTAAAATCTCAGCCAATTTAATAAAAGTGTTTGTCAAATTCTAATGTTCATCAACAATCTGGGTGTATGAAAGTGCCGAGGGAGATCTTTTTCCCTTCTGCGGACTCACACTGAGTATGGTATCTGAAAGTCTTCGTGTATCCGCTTCTGCTCTCTCATTAAGCTCACAATTAACGACTGCTGTCTCATGTGAAAGGAGAGACCTTCTTTAGAGGCTGCATTTCAGACCAGTGTGTGAAAAAGCCCGAAAATCCACGTATCGCTGCTCAATATCTAATGTTTATCAACTTTCATTTCATCAATAAACAAAATAGACAGCAGTCTGAGGCCAGTGAGTCAACATCTGCGTTTTACTTCTTTCTGTCGCTGATAAAGCTCACAATTAACAAATGCTGTCTCAGCGAAAGGAGAGGAGAAAATGACAATTCAGCCACTTTAATATGAATGTTTGTTGAATTCGAATGGTTGTGAATGATCTGGGTGTATGGAAACGGTCAGCGGCCGACCGGGATATTTTCCCTTCTGAGGACTCACAGTGAGTCCCGCGTCTGAAAGTCCTCCTGTCTCGTCTTCTGCTCACAGCGAGTACCGGTTCTGAAGGTCCTTCCTGTCTCGGCTTCTGCTCGCTCATTAAACTCAGAATGAAAAACTGCTGTCTAGTGAAAGGAGAGGGGAAAGTAAAATCTCATTCACTTTTATATGAATATTGGTCAAATTCTATTGATCATGTACAGTCGGGATGTATGGAAAGTGTGAGCCGCCGAGGGGGATCTTTTTCCCGTCTGTCGACTCACATTGAGTCCCGCGTCTGAAAGTCCTCCTGTCTCGGCTTCTCTCGCTCATTAAGCTCAGAATTATCAAATGCTGTCTCCAGTGAACGGAGAAGAGAAGATGAGATTTCAGCCACTTTACTATGAATATTGGTCCAATTCTAATTTTCATGAACTGTAGGGATGGATGGAAACAGTCCGTGACCGAGGGGAAACATTTTCCCGTCTGTGAACTCACAGTGAGTCCCGCGTCTGAAAGTCTTGCCATCTCGGATTCTGCTCACGGTGATTCCCGCGTCTGAAAGTCCTCCTGTCTCGGCTTCTGCTCGCTCACTAAGCTCAGAATGAAAAACTGCTGTCTAGTGAATGGAGAGGAGAAAGTAAAATCTCAGCCAATTTAATAAAAGTGTTTGTCAAATTCTAATGTTCATCAACAATCTGGGTGTATGAAAGTGGCCGAGGGAGATCTTTTTCCCTTCTGTGGACTCACACTGAGTATGGTATCTGAAAGTCTTCGTGTATCCGCTTCTGCTCTCTCATTAAGCTCACAATTAACGACTGCTGTCTCATGTGAAAGGAGAGACCTTCTTTAGAGGCTGCATTTCAGACCAGCATGTGAAAAAGCCCGAAAATCCACGTATCGCTGCTCAATATCTAATGTTTATCAACTTTCATTTCATCAATAAACAAAATAGACAGCAGTCTGAGGCCAGTGAGTCAACATCTGCGTTTTACTTCTTTCTGTCGCTGATAAAGCTCACAATTAACAAATGCTGTCTCCAGCAGAGGAGAGAAAATGACAATTCAGCCACTTTAATATGAATGTTTGTTGAATTCGAATGGTTGTGAATGATCTGGGTGTATGGAAACGGTCAGCGGCCGACCGGGATATTTTCCCTTCTGAGGACTCACAGTGAGTCCCGCGTCTGAAATTCCTCCAGTCTCGACTTCTGCTCACAGTGACGCGTCTGAAGGTCCTTCCAGTCTCGGCTTCTGCTCACAGCGAGTACCGGTTCTGAAGGTCCTTCCTGTCTCGGCTTCTGCTCGCTCATTAAACTCAGAATGAAAAACTGCTGTCTAGTGAAAGGAGAGGGAAAGTAAAATCTCATTCACTTTTATATGAATATTGGTCAAATTCTATTGATCATGTACAGTCGGGATGTATGGAAAGTGTGAGCGCCGAGGGGGATCTTTTTCCCGTCTGTCGACTCACATTGAGTCCCGCGTCTGAAAGTCCTCCTGTCTCGGCTTCTGCTCGCTCATTAAGCTCAGAATTATCAAATGCTGTCTCCAGTGAACGGAGAAGAGAAGATGAGATTTCAGCCACTTTACATATTGGTCCAATTCTAATTTTCATGAACTGTAGGGATGGATGGAAACAGTCCGTGACCGAGGGGAAACATTTTCCCGTCTGTCGACTCACAGTGAGTACCGCGTCTGAAAGTCCTCCTGTCTCGTCTTCTGCTCACAGCGAGTACCGGTTCTGAAGTGCTCCTGTCTCGGCTTCTGCTCGCTCATTAAACTCAGAATGAAAAACTGCTGTCTAGTGAAAGGAGAGGAGAAAGTAAAATCTCATTCACGTTTATATGAATATTGGTCAATTCTAATTTTCATGAACTGTAGGGATGGATGGAAACAGTCCGTGACCGAGGGGAAACATTTTCCCGTCTGTCGACTCACAGTGAGTACCGCGTCTGAAAGTCCTCCTGTCTCGTCTTCTGCTCACAGCGAGTACCGGTTCTGAAAATCGGCTTCTGCTCGCTCATTAAGCTCAGAATTAAAATGCTGTCTCCAGTGAACGGAGAAGAGAAGATGAGATTTCAGCCACTTTACTATGAATATTGGTCCAATTCTAATTTTCATGAACTGTAGGGATGGATGGAAACAGTCCGTGACCGAGGGGAAACATTTTCCCGTCTGTCGACTCACAGTGAGTACCGCGTCTGAAAGTCCTCCTGTCTCGCTTCTGCTCACAGCGAGTACCGGTTCTGAAGGTCCTTCCTGTCTCGGCTTCTGCTCGCTCATTAAACTCAGAATGAAAAACTGCTGTCTAGTGAAAGGAGAGGGAAAGTAAAATCTCATTCACTTTTATATGAATATTGGTCAAATTCTATTGATCATGTACAGTCGGGATGTATGGAAAGTGTGAGCCGCCGAGGGGGATCTTTTTCCCGTCTGTCGACTCACATTGAGTCCCGCGTCTGAAAGTCCTCCTGTCTCGGCTTCTGCTCGCTCATTAAGCTCAGAATTATCAAATGCTGTCTCCAGTGAACGGAGAAGAGAAGATGAGATTTCAGCCACTTTACTATGAATATTGGTCCAATTCTAATTTTCATGAACTGTAGGGATGGATGGAAACAGTCCGTGACCGAGGGGAAACATTTTCCCGTCTGTGAACTCACAGTGAGTCCCGCGTCTGAAAGTCTTGCCGTCTCGGATTCTGCTCACGGTGATTCCCGCGTCTGAAAGTCCTCCTGTCTCGGCTTCTGCTCGCTCACTAAGCTCAGAATGAAAAACTGCTGTCTAGTGAATGGAGAGGAGAAAGTAAAATCTCAGCCAATTTAATAAAAGTGTTTGTCAAATTCTAATGTTCATCAACAATCTGGGTGTATGAAAGTGGCCGAGGGAGATCTTTTTCCCTTCTGCGGACTCACACTGAGTATGGTATCTGAAAGTCTTCGTGTATCCGCTTCTGCTCTCTCATTAAGCTCACAATTAACGACTGCTGTCTCATGTGAAAGGAGAGACCTTCTTTAGAGGCTGCATTTCAGACCAGTGTGTGAAAAAGCCCGAAAATCCACGTATCGCTGCTCAATATCTAATGTTTATCAACTTTCATTTCATCAATAAACAAAATAGACAGCAGTCTGAGGCCAGTGAGTCAACATCTGCGTTTTACTTCTTTCTGTCGCTGATAAAGCTCACAATTAACAAATGCTGTCTCCAGCGAAAGGAGAGGAGAAAATGACAATTCAGCCACTTTAATATGAATGTTTGTTGAATTCGAATGGTTGTGAATGATCTGGGTGTATGGAAACGGTCAGCGGCCGACCGGGATATTTTCCCTTCTGAGGACTCACAGTGAGTACCGCGTCTGAAAGTCCTCCTGTCTCGTCTTCTGCTCACAGCGAGTACCGGTTCTGAAGGTCCTTCCTGTCTCGGCTTCTGCTCGCTCATTAAACTCAGAATGAAAAACTGCTGTCTAGTGAAAGGAGAGGGGAAAGTAAAATCTCATTCACTTTTATATGAATATTGGTCAAATTCTATTGATCATGTACAGTCGGGATGTATGGAAAGTGTGAGCCGCCGAGGGGGATCTTTTTCCCGTCTGTCGACTCACATTGAGTCCCGCGTCTGAAAGTCCTCCTGTCTCGGCTTCTGCTCGCTCATTAAGCTCAGAATTATCAAATGCTGTCTCCAGTGAACGGAGAAGAGAAGATGAGATTTCAGCCACTTTACTATGAATATTGGTCCAATTCTAATTTTCATGAACTGTAGGGATGGATGGAAACAGTCCGTGACCGAGGGGAAACATTTTCCCGTCTGTGAACTCACAGTGAGTCCCGCGTCTGAAAGTCTTGCCATCTCGGATTCTGCTCACGGTGATTCCCGCGTCTGAAAGTCCTCCTGTCTCGGCTTCTGCTCGCTCACTAAGCTCAGAATGAAAAACTGCTGTCTAGTGAATGGAGAGGAGAAAGTAAAATCTCAGCCAATTTAATAAAAGTGTTTGTCAAATTCTAATGTTCATCAACAATCTGGGTGTATGAAAGTGGCCGAGGGAGATCTTTTTCCCTTCTGTGGACTCACACTGAGTATGGTATCTGAAAGTCTTCGTGTATCCGCTTCTGCTCTCTCATTAAGCTCACAATTAACGACTGCTGTCTCATGTGAAAGGAGAGACCTTCTTTAGAGGCTGCATTTCAGACCAGTGTGTGAAAAAGCCCGAAAATCCACGTATCGCTGCTCAATATCTAATGTTTATCAACTTTCATTTCATCAATAAACAAAATAGACAGCAGTCTGAGGCCAGTGAGTCAACATCTGCGTTTTACTTCTTTCTGTCGCTGATAAAGCTCACAATTAACAAATGCTGTCTCCAGCGAAAGGAGAGGAGAAAATGACAATTCAGCCACTTTAATATGAATGTTTGTTGAATTCGAATGGTTGTGAATGATCTGGGTGTATGGAAACGGTCAGCGGCCGACCGGGATATTTTCCCTTCTGAGGACTCACAGTGAGTCCCGCGTCTGAAATTGTCTCGACTTCTGCTCACAGTGATTCCCGCGTCTGAAAGTCTCGGCTTCTGCTCACAGCGAGTACCGGTTCTGAAGGTCCTTCCTGTCTCGGCTTCTGCTCGCTCATTAAACTCAGAATGAAAAACTGCTGTCTAGTGAAAGGAGAGGGAAAGTAAAATCTCATTCACTTTTATATGAATATTGGTCAAATTCTATTGATCATGTACAGTCGGGATGTATGGAAAGTGTGAGCCGCCGAGGGGGATCTTTTTCCCGTCTGTCGACTCACATTGAGTCCCGCGTCTGAAAGTCCTCCTGTCTCGGCTTCTGCTCGCTCATTAAGCTCAGAATTATCAAATGCTGTCTCCAGTGAACGGAGAGAGAAGATGAGATTTCAGCCACTTTACATTGGTCCAATTCTAATTTTCATGAACTGTAGGGATGGATGGAAACAGTCCGTGACCGAGGGGAAACATTTTCCCGTCTGGACTCACAGTGAGTACCGCGTCTGAAAGTCCTCCTGTCTCGTCTTCTGCTCACAGCGAGTACCGGTTCTGAAAGTGCTCCTGTCTCGGCTTCTGCTCGCTCATTAAACTCAGAATGAAAAACTGCTGTCTAGTGAAAGGAGAGGAGAAAGTAAAATCTCATTCACGTTTATATGAATAGTCCAATTCTAATTTTCATGAACTGTAGGGATGGATGGAAACAGTCCGTGACCGAGGGGAAACATTTTCCCGTCTGTCGACTCACAGTGAGTACCGCGTCTGAAAGTCCTCCTGTCTCGTCTTCTGCTCACAGCGAGTACCGTTCTGAAGGTCCTTCCTGTCTCGGCTTCTGCTCGCTCATTAAGCTCAGAATTATCAAATGCTGTCTCCAGTGAACGGAGAAGAGAAGATGAGATTTCAGCCACTTTACTATGAATATTGGTCCAATTCTAATTTTCATGAACTGTAGGGATGGATGGAAACAGTCCGTGACCGAGGGGAAACATTTTCCCGTCTGTCGACTCACAGTGAGTACCGCGTCTGAAAGTCCTCCTGTCTCGTCTTCTGCTCACAGCGAGTACCGGTTCTGAAGGTCCTTCCTGTCTCGGCTTCTGCTCGCTCATTAAACTCAGAATGAAAAACTGCTGTCTAGTGAAAGGAGAGGGGAAAGTAAAATCTCATTCACTTTTATATGAATATTGGTCAAATTCTATTGATCATGTACAGTCGGGATGTATGGAAAGTGTGAGCCGCCGAGGGGGATCTTTTTCCCGTCTGTCGACTCACATTGAGTCCCGCGTCTGAAAGTCCTCCTGTCTCGGCTTCTGCTCGCTCATTAAGCTCAGAATTATCAAATGCTGTCTCCAGTGAACGGAGAAGAGAAGATGAGATTTCAGCCACTTTACTATGAATATTGGTCCAATTCTAATTTTCATGAACTGTAGGGATGGATGGAAACAGTCCGTGACCGAGGGGAAACATTTTCCCGTCTGTGAACTCACAGTGAGTCCCGCGTCTGAAAGTCTTGCCGTCTCGGATTCTGCTCACGGTGATTCCCGCGTCTGAAAGTCCTCCTGTCTCGGCTTCTGCTCGCTCACTAAGCTCAGAATGAAAAACTGCTGTCTAGTGAATGGAGAGGAGAAAGTAAAATCTCAGCCAATTTAATAAAAGTGTTTGTCAAATTCTAATGTTCATCAACAATCTGGGTGTATGAAAGTGGCCGAGGGAGATCTTTTTCCCTTCTGTGGACTCACACTGAGTATGGTATCTGAAAGTCTTCGTGTATCCGCTTCTGCTCTCTCATTAAGCTCACAATTAACGACTGCTGTCTCATGTGAAAGGAGAGACCTTCTTTAGAGGCTGCATTTCAGACCAGTGTGTGAAAAAGCCCGAAAATCCACGTATCGCTGCTCAATATCTAATGTTTATCAACTTTCATTTCATCAATAAACAAAATAGACAGCAGTCTGAGGCCAGTGAGTCAACATCTGCGTTTTACTTCTTTCTGTCGCTGATAAAGCTCACAATTAACAAATGCTGTCTCCAGCGAAAGGAGAGGAGAAAATGACAATTCAGCCACTTTAATATGAATGTTTGTTGAATTCGAATGGTTGTGAATGATCTGGGTGTATGGAAACGGTCAGCGGCCGACCGGGATATTTTCCCTTCTGAGGACTCACAGTGAGTCCGCGTCTGAATTCCTCCAGTCTCGACTTCTGCTCACAGTGATTCCGCGTCTGACAGTGCGCCTGTCTCGGCTTCTGCTCACAGCGAGTACCGGTTCTGAACTCCTGTCTCGGCTTCTGCTCGCTCATTAAATCAGAATGAAAAACTGCTGTCTAGTGAAAGGAGAGGAGAAAGTAAAATCTCATTCACGTTTATATGAATATTGGTCAATTCTAATTTTCATGAACTGTAGGGATGGATGGAAACAGTCCGTGACCGAGGGGAAACATTTTCCCGTCTGTCGACTCACAGTGAGTCCGCGTCTGAAAGTCCTCCTGTCTCGTCTCACAGCGAGTACCGGTTCTGAAGGTCCTTCCTGTCTCGGCTTCTGCTCATTAAGCTCAGAATTATCAAATGCTGTCTCCAGTGAACGGAGAAGAGAAGATGAGATTCAGCCACTTTACTATGAATATTGGTCCAATTCTAATTTTCATGAACTGTAGGGATGGATGGAAAAGTCCGTGACCGAGGGGAAACATTTTCCCGTCTGTCGACTCACAGTGAGTACCGCGTCTGAAAGTCCTCCTGTCTCGTCTTCTGCTCACAGCGAGTACCGGTTCTGAAGGTCCTTCCTGTCTCGGCTTCTGCTCGCTCATTAAACTCAGAATGAAAAACTGCTGTCTAGTGAAAGGAGAGGGGAAAGTAAAATCTCATTCACTTTATATGAATATTGGTCAAATTCTATTGATCATGTACAGTCGGGATGTATGGAAAGTGTGAGCCGCCGAGGGGGATCTTTTTCCCGTCTGTCGACTCACATTGAGTCCCGCGTCTGAAAGTCCTCTGTCTCGGCTTCTGCTCGCTCATTAAGCTCAGAATTATCAAATGCTGTCTCCAGTGAACGGAGAAGAGAAGATGAGATTTCAGCCACTTTACTATGAATATTGGTCCAATTCTAATTTTCATGAACTGTAGGGATGGATGGAAACAGTCCGTGACCGAGGGGAAACATTTTCCCGTCTGTGAACTCACAGTGAGTCCCGCGTCTGAAAGTCTTGCCGTCTCGGATTCTGCTCACGGTGATTCCCGCGTCTGAAAGTCCTCCTGTCTCGGCTTCTGCTCGCTCACTAAGCTCAGAATGAAAAACTGCTGTCTAGTGAATGGAGAGGAGAAAGTAAAATCTCAGCCAATTTAATAAAAGTGTTTGTCAAATTCTAATGTTCATCAACAATCTGGGTGTATGAAAGTGGCGAGGGAGATCTTTTTCCCTTCTGTGGACTCACACTGAGTATGGTATCTGAAAGTCTTCGTGTATCCGCTTCTGCTCTCTCATTAAGCTCACAATTAACGACTGCTGTCTCATGTGAAAGGAGAGACCTTCTTTAGAGGCTGCATTTCAGACCAGTGTGTGAAAAGCCCGAAAATCCACGTATCGCTGCTCAATATCTAATGTTTATCAACTTTCATTTCATCAATAAACAAAATAGACAGCAGTCTGAGGCCAGTGAGTCAACATCTGCGTTTTACTTCTTTCTGTCGCTGATAAAAGCTCACAATTAACAAATGCTGTCT
>NW_026116231.1:0-10503 GCF_001640805.2 Lates calcarifer
AAGGAGAGACCTTCTTTAGAGGCTGCATTTCAGACCAGTGTGTGAAAAAGCCCGAAAATCCGCGTATCGCTGCTCAATATCCAATGTTTATCAACTTTCATTTCATGGATAAACAAAATAGACAGCAGTCTGAGGCCAGTGAGTCAACACCTGCGTTTTACTTCTTTCTGTCGCTAATAAAGCTCACAATTAACAAATGCTGTCTCCAGCGAAAGGAGAGAGAAAATGACAATTCAGCCACTTTAATATGAATGTTTGTTAAATTCGAATGGTTGTGAATGATCTGGGTGTATGGAACGGTCAGCGGCCGACCGGGGATATTTTCCCTTCTGAGGACTCACAGTGAGTCCCGCGTCTGAAAGCCCTCCTGTCTCGGCTTCTGCTCGCTCATAAGCTCAGAATGAAAATCTGCTGTCTAGTGAAAGGAGAGGAGAAAGTCAAATCTCATTCACGTTTATATGAATATTGGTCAAATTCTATTGTTCATGTACAGTCGGGATGTATGGAAACTGTGAGCCACCGAGGGCATCTTTTCCCGTCTGTCGACTCACATTGAGTCCCGCGTCTGAAAGTCCTCCTCTATCTCGGCTTCTGCTCGCTCATTAAGCTCAGAATGAAAAGCTGCTGTCTAGTGAAAGGAGAGAAAGTCAAATCTCATTCACGTTTATATGAATATTGGTCAAATTTTATTGTTCATGTACAGTCGGATGTATGGAAACTGTGAGCCACCGAGGGGGATCTTTTTCCCGTCTGTCGACTCACATTGAGTCCCGCGTCTGAAAGTCCTCCTATCTCGGCTTCTGCTCGCTCACTAAGCTCAGAATGAAAAACTGCTGTCTAGTGAAAGGAGAGGAGAAAGTAAAATCTCAGCCAATTTAATAAAAGTGTTTGTCAAATTATAATGTTCATCAACAATCTGGATGTATGAAAGTGGCCGAGGGAGATATTTTCCCTTCTGTGGACTCACACTGAGTATGGTATCTGAAAGTCTTCGTCTATCCACTTCTGCTCTCTCTAAGCTCAGAATTATCAAATGCCGTCTCCAATGAACGGAGAAGAGAAGATGAGATTTCAGCCACTTTACTACGAATATTGGTCCAATTCTAATTTTCATGAACTATAGGGATGTATTGAAACAGTCCGTGACCGAGGGGAAACATTTTCCCGTCTGTGGACTCACAGTGAACCCCGTCTGAAAGTCCTCCTGTCACGGCTTCTGCTCACAGTGAGTCCCGCATCTGAAAGTCCTGCTGTCTCGGCTTCTGCTCACAGTGATTCCCGCGTCTGACAGTCCGCCTGTCTCGGCTTCTGCTCACAGCGAGTCCCGCGTCTGAAGGTTCTGCTGTCTCGGCTTCTGCTCGCTCATTAAGCTCAGAATGAAAAACTGCTGTCTAGTGAAAGGAGAGGAGAAAGTCAAATCTCATTCACGTTTATATGAATATTGGTCAAATTCTATTCATCATGTACAGTCGGGATGTATGGAAACAGTCTGTGACTGAGGGAAAACATTTTCCCGTCTGTGGACTCACAGTGAGTCCGGTGTCTGAAAGTCTCTCCTGTCTCGGCTTCTGCTCACAGTGAGTCCCGCGTCTGAAAGTCCTCCTGTCTCGACTTCTGCTCACAGTGAGTCCCGCGTCTGAAAGTCCTCCTGTCTCGGCTTCTGCTCGCTCATTAAGCTCAGAATGAAAAACTGCTGTCTAGTGAAAGGAGAGGAGAAAGTCAAATCTCATTCACCTTTATGAATATTGGTCAAATTCTATTGTTCATGTACAGTCGGGTTGTATGGAAACTGTGAGCCACCGAGGGAGATCTTTTTCCCTTCTGTGGACTCACACTGAGTATGGTATCTGAAAGTCTTCGTGTATCCGCTTCTGCTCTCCATTAAACTCACAATTAACGACTGCTGTCTTATGTGAAAGGAGAGACCTTCTTTAGAGGCTGCATTTCAGACCAGTGTGTGAAAAAGCCCGAAAATCCGCGTATCGCTGCTCAATATCCAATGTTTATCAACTTTCATTTCATGGATAAACAAAATAGACAGCAGTCTGAGGCCAGTGAGTCAACACCTGCGTTTTACTTCTTTCTGTCGCTAATAAAGCTCACAATTAACAAATGCTGTCTCCAGCGAAAGGAGAGGAGAAAATGACAATTCAGCCACTTTAATATGAATGTTTGTTAAATTCGAATGGTTGTGAATGATCTGGGTGTATGGAAACGGTCAGCGGCCGACCGGGATATTTTCCCTTCTGAGGACTCACAGTGAGTCCCGCGTCTGAAAGCCCTCCTGTCTCGGCTTCTGCTCGCTCACTAAGCTCAGAATGAAAATCTGCTGTCTAGTGAAAGGAGAGGAGAAAGTCAAATCTCATTCACGTTTATATGAATATTGGTCAAATTCTATTGTTCATGTACAGTCGGGATGTATGGAAACTGTGAGCCACCGAGGGCATCTTTTCCCGTCTGTCGACTCACATTGAGTCCCGCGTCTGAAAGTCCTCCTATCTCGGCTTCTGCTCGCTCATTAAGCTCAGAATGAAAAGCTGCTGTCTAGTGAAAGGAGAGGAGAAAGTCAAATCTCATTCACGTTTATATGAATATTGGTCAAATTTTATTGTTCATGTACAGTCGGGATGTATGGAAACTGTGAGCCACGAGGGGGATCTTTTTCCCGTCTGTCGACTCACATTGAGTCCCGCGTCTGAAAGTCCTCCTATCTCGGCTTCTGCTCGCTCACTAAGCTCAGAATGAAAAACTGCTGTCTAGTGAAAGGAGAGGAGAAAGTAAAATCTCAGCCAATTTAATAAAAGTGTTTGTCAAATTATAATGTTCATCAACAATCTGGATGTATGAAAGTGGCCGAGGGAGATATTTTTCCCTTCTGTGGACTCACACTGAGTATGGTATCTGAAAGTCTTCGTCTATCCACTTCTGCTCTCTCTAAGCTCAGAATTATCAAATGCCGTCTCCAATGAACGGAGAAGAGAAGATGAGATTTCAGCCACTTTACTACGAATATTGGTCCAATTCTAATTTTCATGAACTATAGGGATGTATTGAAACAGTCCGTGACCGAGGGGAAACATTTTCCCGTCTGTGGACTCACAGTGAACCCCGTCTGAAAGTCCTCCTGTCACGGCTTCTGCTCACAGTGAGTCCCGCATCTGAAAGTCCTGCTGTCTCGGCTTCTGCTCACAGTGATTCCCGCGTCTGACAGTCCGCCTGTCTCGGCTTCTGCTCACAGCGAGTCCCGCGTCTGAAGGTTCTGCTGTCTCGGCTTCTGCTCGCTCATTAAGCTCAGAATGAAAAACTGCTGTCTAGTGAAAGGAGAGGAGAAAGTCAAATCTCATTCACGTTTATATGAATATTGGTCAAATTCTATTCATCATGTACAGTCGGGATGTATGGAAACAGTCTGTGACTGAGGGAAAACATTTTCCCGTCTGTGGACTCACAGTGAGTCCGGTGTCTGAAAGTCCTCCTGTCTCGGCTTCTGCTCACAGTGAGTCCCGCGTCTGAAAGTCCTCCTGTCTCGACTTCTGCTCACAGTGAGTCCCGCGTCTGAAAGTCCTCCTGTCTCGGCTTCTGCTCGCTCATTAAGCTCAGAATGAAAAACTGCTGTCTAGTGAAAGGAGAGGAGAAAGTCAAATCTCATTCACCTTTATGAATATTGGTCAAATTCTATTGTTCATGTACAGTCGGGTTGTATGGAAACTGTGAGCCACCGAGGGAGATCTTTTTCCCTTCTGTGGACTCACACTGAGTATGGTATCTGAAAGTCTTCGTGTATCCGCTTCTGCTCTCCCATTAAACTCACAATTAACGACTGCTGTCTTATGTGAAAGGAGAGACCTTCTTTAGAGGCTGCATTTCAGACCAGTGTGTGAAAAAGCCCGAAAATCCGCGTATCGCTGCTCAATATCCAATGTTTATCAACTTTCATTTCATGGATAAACAAAATAGACAGCAGTCTGAGGCCAGTGAGTCAACACCTGCGTTTTACTTCTTTCTGTCGCTAATAAAGCTCACAATTAACAAATGCTGTCTCCAGCGAAAGGAGAGGAGAAAATGACAATTCAGCCACTTTAATATGAATGTTTGTTAAATTCGAATGGTTGTGAATGATCTGGGTGTATGGCAACGGTCAGCGGCCGACCGGGATATTTTCCCTTCTGAGGACTCACAGTGAGTCCCGCGTCTGAAAGCCCTCCTGTCTCGGCTTCTGCTCACATTGAGTCCCGCGTTTGAAATTCCTCCTATCTCGGCTTCTGCGCGCTCACTAAGCTCAGAATGAAAATCTGCTGTCTAGTGAAAGGAGAGGAGAAAGTCAAATCTCATTCACGTTTATATGAATATTGGTCAAATTCTATTGTTCATGTACAGTCGGGATGTATGGAAACTGTGAGCCACCGAGGGGATCTTTTTCCCGTCTGTCGACTCACATTGAGTCCCGCGTCTGAAAGTCCTCCTATCTCGGCTTCTGCTCGCTCATTAAGCTCAGAATGAAAAGCTGCTGTCTAGTGAAAGGAGAGGAGAAAGTCAAATCTCATTCACGTTTATATGAATATTGGTCAAATTCTATTGTTCATGTACAGTCGGGATGTATGGAAACTGTGAGCCACCGAGGGGGATCTTTTTCCCGTCTGTCGACTCACATTGAGTCCCGCGTCTGAAAGTCCTCCTATCTCGGCTTCTGCTCGCTCACTAAGCTCAGAATGAAAAACTGCTGTCTAGTGAAAGGAGAGGAGAAAGTAAAATCTCAGCCAATTTAATAAAAGTGTTTGTCAAATTATAATGTTCATCAACAATCTGGATGTATGAAAGTGGCCGAGGGAGATATTTTTCCCTTCTGTGGACTCACACTGAGTATGGTATCTGAAAGTCTTCGTCTATCCACTTCTGCTCTCTCTAAGCTCAGAATTATCAAATGCCGTCTCCAATGAACGGAGAAGAGAAGATGAGATTTCAGCCACTTTACTACGAATATTGGTCCAATTCTAATTTTCATGAACTATAGGGATGTATTGAAACAGTCCGTGACCGAGGGGAAACATTTTCCCGTCTGTGGACTCACAGTGAACCCCGTCTGAAAGTCCTCCTGTCACGGCTTCTGCTCACAGTGAGTCCCGCATCTGAAAGTCCTGCTGTCTCGGCTTCTGCTCACAGTGATTCCCGCGTCTGACAGTCCGCCTGTCTCGGCTTCTGCTCACAGCGAGTCCCGCGTCTGAAGGTTCTGCTGTCTCGGCTTCTGCTCGCTCATTAAGCTCAGAATGAAAAACTGCTGTCTAGTGAAAGGAGAGGAGAAAGTCAAATCTCATTCACGTTTATATGAATATTGGTCAAATTCTATTCATCATGTACAGTCGGGATGTATGGAAACAGTCTGTGACTGAGGGAAAACATTTTCCCGTCTGTGGACTCACAGTGAGTCCGGTGTCTGAAAGTCCTCCTGTCTCGGCTTCTGCTCACAGTGAGTCCCGCGTCTGAAAGTCCTCCTGTCTCGACTTCTGCTCACAGTGAGTCCGCGTCTGAAAGTCCTCCTGTCTCGGCTTCTGCTCGCTCATTAAGCTCAGAATGAAAAACTGCTGTCTAGTGAAAGGAGAGGAGAAAGTCAAATCTCATTCACCTTTATGAATATTGGTCAAATTCTATTGTTCATGTACAGTCGGGTTGTATGGAAACTGTGAGCCACCGAGGGAGATCTTTTTCCCTTCTGTGGACTCACACTGAGTATGGTATCTGAAAGTCTTCGTGTATCCGCTTCTGCTCTCCATTAAACTCACAATTAACGACTGCTGTCTTATGTGAAAGGAGAGACCTTCTTTAGAGGCTGCATTTCAGACCAGTGTGTGAAAAAGCCCGAAAATCCGCGTATCGCTGCTCAATATCCAATGTTTATCAACTTTCATTTCATGGATAAACAAAATAGACAGCAGTCTGAGGCCAGTGAGTCAACACCTGCGTTTTACTTCTTTCTGTCGCTAATAAAGCTCACAATTAACAAATGCTGTCTCCAGCGAAAGGAGAGGAGAAAATGACAATTCAGCCACTTTAATATGAATGTTTGTTAAATTCGAATGGTTGTGAATGATCTGGGTGTATGGCAACGGTCAGCGGCCGACCGGGATATTTTCCCTTCTGAGGACTCACAGTGAGTCTCTGAAAGCACATGAGTCCCGCGTTTGAAATTCCTCCTATCTCGGCTTCTGCGCGCACTAAGCTCAGAATGAAAATCTGCTGTCTAGTGAAAGGAGAGGAGAAAGTCAAATCTCATTCACGTTTATATGAATATTGGTCAAATTCTATTGTTCATGTACAGTCGGGATCTGTGTCAGAAAAGGACCACTGCTGTCTCAAATCTCGCGGTACAGTCCTAGTCTGTCGACTCACATTGAGTCCCGCGTCTGAAAGTCCTCCTATCTCGGCTTCTGCTCGCTCATTAAGCTCAGAATGAAAAGCTGTCTAGTGAAAGGAGAGGAGAAAGTCAAATCTCATTCACGTTTATATGAATATTGGTCAAATTTTATTGTTCATGTACAGTCGGGATGTATGGAAACTGTGAGCCACCGAGGGGGATCTTTTTCCCGTCTGTCGACTCACATTGAGTCCCGCGTCTGAAAGTCCTCCTATCTCGGCTTCTGCTCGCTCACTAAGCTCAGAATGAAAAACTGCTGTCTAGTGAAAGGAGAGGAGAAAGTAAAATCTCAGCCAATTTAATAAAAGTGTTTGTCAAATTATAATGTTCATCAACAATCTGGATGTATGAAAGTGGCCGAGGGAGATATTTTTCCCTTCTGTGGACTCACACTGAGTATGGTATCTGAAAGTCTTCGTCTATCCACTTCTGCTCTCTCTAAGCTCAGAATTATCAAATGCCGTCTCCAATGAACGGAGAAGAGAAGATGAGATTTCAGCCACTTTACTACGAATATTGGTCCAATTCTAATTTTCATGAACTATAGGGATGTATTGAAACAGTCCGTGACCGAGGGGAAACATTTTCCCGTCTGTGGACTCACAGTGAACCCCGTCTGAAAGTCCTCCTGTCACGGCTTCTGCTCACAGTGAGTCCCGCATCTGAAAGTCCTGCTGTCTCGGCTTCTGCTCACAGTGATTCCCGCGTCTGACAGTCCGCTCGGCTTCTGCTCACAGCGAGTCCCGCGTCTGAAGGTTCTGTCTCGGCTTCTGCTCGCTCATTAAGCTCAGAATGAAAAACTGCTGTCTAGTGAAAGGAGAGGAGAAAGTCAAATCTCATTCACGTTTATATGAATATTGGTCAAATTCTATTCATCATGTACAGTCGGGATGTATGGAAACAGTCTGTGACTGAGGGAAAACATTTTCCCGTCTGTGGACTCACAGTGAGTCCGGTGTCTGAAAGTCCTCCTGTCTCGGCTTCTGCTCACAGTGAGTCCCGCGTCTGAAAGTCCTCCTGTCTCGACTTCTGCTCACAGTGAGTCCCGCGTCTGAAAGTCCTCCTGTCTCGGCTTCTGCTCGCTCATTAAGCTCAGAATGAAAAACTGCTGTCTAGTGAAAGGAGAGGAGAAAGTCAAATCTCATTCACCTTTATGAATATTGGTCAAATTCTATTGTTCATGTACAGTCGGGTTGTATGGAAACTGTGAGCCACCGAGGGAGATCTTTTTCCTTCTGTGGACTCACACTGAGTATGGTATCTGAAAGTCTTCGTGTATCCGCTTCTGCTCTCCCATTAAACTCACAATTAACGACTGCTGTCTTATGTGAAAGGAGAGACCTTCTTTAGAGGCTGCATTTCAGACCAGTGTGTGAAAAAGCCCGAAAATCCGCGTATCGCTGCTCAATATCCAATGTTTATCAACTTTCATTTCATGGATAAACAAAATAGACAGCAGTCTGAGGCCAGTGAGTCAACACCTGCGTTTTACTTCTTTCTGTCGCTAATAAAGCTCACAATTAACAAATGCTGTCTCCAGCGAAAGGAGAGGAGAAAATGACAATTCAGCCACTTTAATATGAATGTTTGTTAAATTCGAATGGTTGTGAATGATCTGGGTGTATGGCAACGGTCAGCGGCCGACCGGGATATTTTCCCTTCTGAGGACTCACAGTGAGTCCCGCGTCTGAAAGCCCTCCTGTCTCGGCTTCTGCTCACATTGAGTCCCGCGTTTGAAATTCCTCCTATCTCGGCTTCTGCGCGCTCACTAAGCTCAGAATGAAAATCTGCTGTCTAGTGAAAGGAGAGGAGAAAGTCAAATCTCATTCACGTTTATATGAATATTGGTCAAATTCTATTGTTCATGTACAGTCGGGATGTATGGAAACTGTGAGCCACCGAGGGGATCTTTTTCCCGTCTGTCGACTCACATTGAGTCCCGCGTCTGAAAGTCCTCCTATCTCGGCTTCTGCTCGCTCATTAAGCTCAGAATGAAAAGCTGCTGTCTAGTGAAAGGAGAGGAGAAAGTAAAATCTCAGCCAATTTAATAAAAGTGTTTGTCAAATTATAATGTTCATCAACAATCTGGATGTATGAAAGTGGCCGAGGGAGATATTTTTCCCTTCTGTGGACTCACACTGAGTATGGTATCTGAAAGTCTTCGTCTATCCACTTCTGCTCTCTCTAAGCTCAGAATTATCAAATGCCGTCTCCAATGAACGGAGAAGAGAAGATGAGATTTCAGCCACTTTACTACGAATTGGTCCAATTCTAATTTTCATGAACTATAGGGATGTATTGAAACAGTCCGTGACCGAGGGGAAACATTTTCCCGTCTGTGGACTCACAGTGAACCCCGTCTGAAAGTCCTCCTGTCACGGCTTCTGCTCACAGTGAGTCCCGCATCTGAAAGTCCTGCTGTCTCGGCTTCTGCTCACAGTGATTCCCGCGTCTGACAGTCCGCCTGTCTCGGCTTCTGCTCACAGCGAGTCCCGCGTCTGAAGGTTCTGCTGTCTCGGCTTCTGCTCGCTCATTAAGCTCAGAATGAAAAACTGCTGTCTAGTGAAAGGAGAGGAGAAAGTCAAATCTCATTCACGTTTATATGAATATTGGTCAAATTCTATTCATCATGTACAGTCGGGATGTATGGAAACAGTCTGTGACTGAGGGAAAACATTTTCCCGTCTGTGGACTCACAGTGAGTCCGGTGTCTGAAAGTCCTCCTGTCTCGGCTTCTGCTCACAGTGAGTCCCGCGTCTGAAAGTCCTCCTGTCTCGCTTCTGCTCACAGTGAGTCCCGCGTCTGAAAGTCCTCCTGTCTCGGCTTCTGCTCGCTCATTAAGCTCAGAATGAAAAACTGCTGTCTAGTGAAAGGAGAGGAGAAAGTCAAATCTCATTCACGTTTATGAATATTGGTCAAATTCTATTGTTCATGTACAGTCGGGTTGTATGGAAACTGTGAGCCACCGAGGGAGATCTTTTTCCCTTCTGTGGACTCACACTGAGTATGGTATCTGAAAGTCTTCGTGTATCCGCTTCTGCTCTCCCATTAAACTCACAATTAACGACTGCTGTCTTATGTGAAAGGAGAGACCTTCTTTAGAGGCTGCATTTCAGACCAGTGTGTGAAAAAGCCCGAAAATCCGCGTATCGCTGCTCAATATCCAATGTTTATCAACTTTCATTTCATGGATAAACAAAATAGACAGCAGTCTGAGGCCAGTGAGTCAACACCTGCGTTTTACTTCTTTCTGTCGCTAATAAAGCTCACAATTAACAAATGCTGTCTCCAGCGAAAGGAGAGGAGAAAATGACAATTCAGCCACTTTAATATGAATGTTTGTTAAATTCGAATGGTTGTGAATGATCTGGGTGTATGGAAACGGTCAGCGCCCGACCGGGATATTTTCCCTTATGAGGACTCACAGTGAGTCCCGTCTGAAAGTCCTCCTGTCTCGGCTTCTGCTCGCTCATAAGCTCAGAATAAATGCTGTCTCCAGTGAACGGAGAAGGAGATCAGCACTTTACTATGAATATTGGTCAAATTCTAATTTTCATGAACTATAGGGATGTATGGAAACAGTCCGTGACCGAGGGGAAACATTTTCCCGTCTGTGGACTCACAGTGAACCCGTCTGAAAGTCCGTCTCGGATTCTGCTCGCTCACTAAGCTCAGAATGAAAACTGCTGTCTAGTGAAAGGAAGGAGAAAGTAAAATCTCAGCCAATTAATAAAAGTGTTTGTCAAATTATAATGTTCATCAACAATCTGGATGTATGAAAGTGGCCGAGGGATATTTTCCCTTCTGTGGACTCACACTGAGTATGGTATCTGAAAGTCTTCGTGTATCCGCTTCTGCTCTCTCTAAGCTCAGAATTATCAATGCTGTCTCAATGAACGGAGAAGAGAAGATGAGATTTCAGCCACTTTACTATTAATATTGGTCCAATTCTAATTTTCATGACTATAGGGATGTATGGAAACCCGTGACCGAGGGGAAACATTATCCCGTCTGTGGACACACAGTGAACCCCGTCTGAAAGTCCTCCGTGACAGGCTTCTGCTGACAGTGAGTCCCGCATCTGAAAGTCCTTG
>NW_026116232.1:0-20336 GCF_001640805.2 Lates calcarifer
AACATCTGCGTTTTACTTCTTTCTGTCGCTGATAAAGCTCACAATTAACAAATGCTGTCTCCAGCGAAAGGAGAGGAGAAAATGACAATTCAGCCACTTTAATATGAATGTTTGTTGAATTCGAATGGTTGTGAATGATCTGGGTGTATGGAAACGGTCAGCGGCCGACCGGGATATTTTCCCTTCTGAGGACTCACAGTGAGTCCCGCGTCTGACAGTGCGCCTGTCTCGGCTTCTGCTCACAGCGAGTCCAGCGTCTGAAGGTCCTGCTGTCTCGGCTTCTGCTCACAGCGAGTACCGTTCTGAAGGTCCTTCCTGTCTCGGCTTCTGCTCGCTCATTAAACTCAGAATGAAAAACTGCTGTCTAGTGAAAGGAGAGGGAAAGTAAAATCTCATTCACTTTTATATGAATATTGGTCAAATTCTAATTTTCATGAACTGTAGGGATGGATGGAAACAGTCCGTGACAGAGGGGAAACATTTTCCAATCTGTCTACTCACAGTGAGTACCGCGTCTGAAAGTCCTCCTGTCTCGGCTTCTGCTCACAGCGAGTACCGGTTCTGAAGGTCCTTCCTGTCTCGGCTTCTGCTCGCTCACTAAGCTCAGAATGAAAAACTGCTGTCTAGTGAAAGGAGAGGGGAAAGTAAGATCTCATTCAGTTTATATGAATATTGGTCAAATTCTATTGATCATGTACAGTCGGGATGTATGGAAAGTGTGAGCCGCCGAGGGGGATCTTTTTCCCGTCTGTCGACTCACATTGAGTCCCGCGTCTGAAAGTCCTCCTGTCTCGGCTTCTGCTCGCTCATTAAGCTCAGAATTATCAAATGCTGTCTCCAGTGAACGGAGAAGAGAAGATGAGATTTCAGCCACTTTACTATGAATATTGGTCCAATTCTAATTTTCATGAACTGTAGGGATGGATGGAAACAGTCCGTGACCGAGGGGAAACATTTTCCCGTCTGTGAACTCACAGTGAGTCCCGCGTCTGAAAGTCTTGCCGTCTCGGATTCTGCTCACGGTGATTCCCGCGTCTGAAAGTCCTCCTGTCTCGGCTTTCTGCTCGCTCACTAAGCTCAGAATGAAAAACTGCTGTCTAGTGAAAGGAGAGGAGAAAGTAAAATCTCATTCACGTTTATATGAATATTGGTCCAATTCTAATTTTCATGAACTGTAGGGATGGATGGAAACAGTCCGTGACCGAGGGGAAACATTTTCCCGTCTGTGAACTCACAGTGAGTCCCGCGTCTGAAAGTCTTGCCGTCTCGGATTCTGCTCACGGTGATTCCCGCGTCTGAAAGTCCTCCTGTCTCGGCTTCTGCTCGCTCACTAAGCTCAGAATGAAAAACTGCTGTCTAGTGAAAGGAGAGGGGGAAAGTAACATCTCATTCACGTTTATATGAATTGGTCAAATTCTATTGATCATGTACAGTCGGGATGTATGGAAAGTGTGAGCCGCCGAGGGGGATCTTTTTCCCGTCTGTCGACTCACATTGAGTCCCGCGTCTGAAAGTCCTCCTGTCTCGGCTTCTGCTCGCTCATTAAGCTCAGAATTATCAAATGCTGTCTCCAGTGAACGGAGAAGAGAAGATGAGATTTCAGCCACTTTACTATGAATATTGGTCCAATTCTAATTTTCATGAACTGTAGGGATGGATGGAAACAGTCCGTGACCGAGGGGAAACATTTTCCCGTCTGTGAACTCACAGTGAGTCCCGCGTCTGAAAGTCTTGCCGTCTTGGATTCTGCTCACGGTGATTCCCGCGTCTGAAAGTCCTCCTGTCTCGGCTTCTGCTCGCTCACTAAGCTCAGAATGAAAAACTGCTGTCTAGTGAAAGGAGAGGGAAAGTAACATCTCATTCACGTTTATATGAATATTGGTCAAATTCTATTGATCATGTACAGTCGGGATGTATGGAAAGTGTGAGCCGCGAGGGGGATCTTTTCCCGTCTGTCGACTCACATTGAGTCCCGCGTCTGAAAGTCCTCCTGTCTCGGCTTCTGCTCGCTCACTAAGCTCAGAATGAAAAACTGCTGTCTAGTGAAAGGAGAGGGGAAAGTAACATCTCATTCACGTTTATATGAATATTGGTCAAATTCTATTGATCATGTACAGTCGGGATGTATGGAAAGTGTGAGCCGCCGAGGGGGATCTTTTTCCCGTCTGTCGACTCACATTGAGTCCGCGTCTGAAAGTCTCCTGTCTCGGCTTCTGCTCAGCGAGTACCGGTCTGAAGGTCCTTCCTGTCTCGGCTTCTGCTCGCTCATTAAACTCAGAATGAAAAACTGCTGTCTAGTGAAAGGAGAGGAGAAAGTAAAATCTCATTCACGTTATATGAATATTGGTCCAATTCTAATTTTTCATGAACTGTAGGGATGGATGGAAACAGTCCGTGACAGAGGGGAACATTTTCCAATCTGTCTACTCACAGTGAGTACCGCGTCTGAAAGTCCTCCTGTCTCGGCTTCTGCTCACAGCGAGTACCGGTTCTGAAGGTCCTTCCTGTCTCGGCTTCTGCTCGCTCACTAAGCTCAGAATGAAAAACTGCTGTCTAGTGAAAGGAGAGGGGAAAGTAAGATCTCATTCAGTTTTATATGAATATTGGTCAAATTCTATTGATCATGTACAGTCGGGATGTATGGAAAGTGTGAGCCGCCGAGGGGGATCTTTTTCCCGTCTGTCGACTCACATTGAGTCCCGCGTCTGAAAGTCCTCCTGTCTCGGCTTCTGCTCGCTCATTAAACTCAGAATGAAAAACTGCTGTCTAGTGAAAGGAGAGGAGAAAGTAAAATCTCATTCACGTTTATATGAATATTGGTCCAATTCTAATTTTCATGAACTGTAGGGATGGATGGAAACAGTCCGTGACCGAGGGGAAACATTTTCCCGTCTGTGAACTCACAGTGAGTCCCGCGTCTGAAAGTCTTGCCGTCTCGGATTCTGCTCACGGTGATTCCCGCGTCTGAAAGTCCTCCTGTCTCGGCTTCTGCTCACAGCGAGTACCGGTTCTGAAGGTCCTTCCTGTCTCGGCTTCTGCTTGCTCACTAAGCTCAGAATGAAAAACTGCTGTCTAGTGAAAGGAGAGGGGAAAGTAAAATCTCATTCACTTTTATATGAATATTGGTCAAATTCTATTGATCATGTACAGTCGGGATGTATGGAAAGTGTGAGCCGCCGAGGGGGATCTTTTTCCCGTCTGTCGACTCACATTGAGTCCCGCGTCTGAAAGTCCTCCTGTCTCGGCTTCTGCTCGCTCATTAAGCTCAGAATGAAAAACTGCTGTCTAGTGAACGGAGAAGAGAAGATGAGATTTCAACCACTTTACTATGAATATTGGTCCAATTCTAATTTTCATGAACTGTAGGGATGGATGGAAACAGTCCGTGACCGAGGGGAAACATTTTCCCGTCTGTGAACTCACAGTGAGTCCCGCATCTGAAAGTCTTGCCGTCTCGGATTCTGCTCACGGTGATTCCCGCGTCTGAAAGTCCTCCTGTCTCGGCTTCTGCTCGCTCACTAAGCTCAGAATGAAAAACTGCTGTCTAGTGAAAGGAGAGGGGAAAGTAACATCTCATTCACGTTTATATGAATATTGGTCAAATTCTATTGATCATGTACAGTCGGGATGTATGGAAAGTGTGAGCCGCCGAGGGGGATCTTTTTCCCGTCTGTCGACTCACATTGAGTCCGCGTCTGAAAGTCCTCCTGTCTCGGCTTCTGCTCACAGCGAGTACCGGTTCTGAAGGTCCTTCCTGTCTCGGCTTCTGCTCGCTCATTAAACTCAGAATGAAAAACTGCTGTCTAGTGAACGGGAGAGAGAAGATGAGATTTCAACCACTTTACTATGAATATTGGTCCAATTCTAATTTTCATGAACTGTAGGGATGGATGGAAAACAGTCCGTGACCGAGGGGAAACATTTTCCCGTCTGTGAACTCACAGTGAGTCCCGCGTCTGAAAGTCTTGCCGTCTCGGATTCTGCTCACGGTGATTCCCGCGTCTGAAAGTCCTCCTGTCTCGGCTTCTGCTCACAGCGAGTACCGGTTCTGAAGGTCCTTCCTGTCTCGGCTTCTGCTCGCTCACTAAGCTCAGAATGAAAAACTGCTGTCTAGTGAAAGGAGAGGGGAAAGTAAAATCTCATTCACTTTTATATGAATATTGGTCAAATTCTATTGATCATGTACAGTCGGGATGTATGGAAAGTGTGAGCCGCCGAGGGGGATCTTTTTCCCGTCTGTCGACTCACATTGAGTCCCGCGTCTGAAAGTCCTCCTGTCTCGGCTTCTGCTCGCTCATTAAGCTCAGAATGAAAAACTGCTGTCTAGTGAACGGAGAAGAGAAGATGAGATTTCAACCACTTTACTATGAATATTGGTCCAATTCTAATTTTCATGAACTGTAGGGATGGATGGAAACAGTCCGTGACCGAGGGGAAACATTTTCCCGTGTGAACTCACATCTGAAAGTCTTGCCGTCTCGGATTCTGCTCACCCGCGTCTGAAAGTCCTCCTGTCTCGGCTTCTGCTCGCTCACTAAGCTCAGAATGAAAAACTGCTGTCTAGTGAAAGGAGAGGAGACAGTAAAATCTCATTCACGTTTATATGAATATTGGTCCAATTCTAATTTTCATGAACTGTAGGGATGGATGGAAACAGTCCGTGACCGAGGGGAAATTTTCCCGTCTGTGAACTCACAGTGAGTCCCGCGTCTGAAAGTCTTGCCGTCTCGGATTCTGCTCACGGTGATTCCCGCGTCTGAAAGTCCTCCTGTCTCGGCTTCTGCTCGCTCACTAAGCTCAGAATGAAAAACTGCTGTCTAGTGAATGGAGAGGAGAAAGTAAAATCTCAGCCAATTTAATAAAAGTGTTTGTCAAATTCTAATGTTCATCAACAATCTGGGTGTATGAAAGTGGCCGAGGGAGATCTTTTTCCCTTCTGTGGACTCACACTGAGTATGGTATCTGAAAGTCTTCGTGTATCCGCTTCTGCTCTCTCATTAAGCTCAATTAACGACTGCTGTCTCATGTGAAAGGAGAGACCTTCTTTAGAGGCTGCATTTCAGACCAGTGTGTGAAAAAGCCCGAAAATCCACGTATCGCTGCTCAGTATCTAATGTTTATCAACTTTCATTTCATCAATAAACAAAATAGACAGCAGTCTGAGGCCAGTGAGTCAACATCTGCGTTTTACTTCTTTCTGTCGCTGATAAAGCTCACAATTAACAAATGCTGTCTCCAGCGAAAGGAGAGGAGAAAATGACAATTCAGCCACTTTAATATGAATGTTTGTTGAATTCGAATGGTTGTGAATGATCTGGGTGTATGGAAACGGTCAGCGGCCGACCGGGATATTTTCCCTTCTGAGGACTCACAGTGAGTCCCGCGTCTGACAGTCCTGTCTCGGCTTCTGCTCACAGCGAGTCCAGCGTCTGAAGTCCTGCTGTCTCGGCTTCTGCTCACAGCGAGTACCGGTTCTGAAGGTCCTTCCTGTCTCGGCTTCTGCTCGCTCATTAAACTCAGAATGAAAAACTGCTGTCTAGTGAAAGGAGAGGGGAAAGTAAAATCTCATTCACTTTTATATGAATATTGGTCAAATTCTAATTTTCATGAACTGTAGGGATGGATGGAAACAGTCCGTGACAGAGGGGAAACATTTTCCAATCTGTCTACTCACAGTGAGTACCGCGTCTGAAAGTCCTCCTGTCTCGGCTTCTGCTCACAGCGAGTACCGGTTCTGAAGGTCCTTCCTGTCTCGGCTTCTGCTCGCTCACTAAGCTCAGAATGAAAAACTGCTGTCTAGTGAAAGGAGAGGGGAAAGTAAATCTCATTCAGTTTTATATGAATATTGGTCAAATTCTATTGATCATGTACAGTCGGGATGTATGGAAAGTGTGAGCCGCCGGAGGGGATCTTTTTCCCGTCTGTCGACTCACATTGAGTCCCGCGTCTGAAAGTCCTCCTGTCTCGGCTTCTGCTCGCTCATTAAACTCAGAATGAAAAACTGCTGTCTAGTGAAAGGAGAGGAGAAAGTAAAATCTCATTCACGTTTATATGAATATTGGTCCAATTCTAATTTTCATGAACTGTAGGGATGGATGGAAACAGTCCGTGACCGAGGGGAAACATTTTCCCGTCTGTGAACTCACAGTGAGTCCCGCGTCTGAAAGTCTTGCCGTCTCGGATTCTGCTCACGGTGATTCCCGCGTCTGAAAGTCCTCCTGTCTCGGCTTCTGCTCGCTCACTAAGCTCAGAATGAAAAACTGCTGTCTAGTGAATGGAGAGGAGAAAGTAAAATCTCAGCCAATTTAATAAAAGTGTTTGTCAAATTCTAATGTTCATCAACAATCTGGGTGTATGAAAGTGGCCGAGGGAGATCTTTTTCCCTTCTGTGGACTCACACTGAGTATGGTATCTGAAAGTCTTCGTGTATCCGCTTCTGCTCTCTCATTAAGCTCACAATTAACGACTGCTGTCTCATGTGAAAGGAGAGACCTTCTTTAGAGGCTGCATTTCAGACCAGTGTGTGAAAAAGCCCGAAAATCCACGTATCGCTGCTCAGTATCTAATGTTTATCAACTTTCATTTCATCAATAAACAAAATAGACAGCAGTCTGAGGCCAGTGAGTCAACATCTGCGTTTTACTTCTTTCTGTCGCTGATAAAGCTCACAATTAACAAATGCTGTCTCCAGCGAAAGGAGAGGAGAAAATGACAATTCAGCCACTTTAATATGAATGTTTGTTGAATTCGAATGGTTGTGAATGATCTGGGTGTATGGAAACGGTCAGCGGCCGACCGGGATATTTTCCCTTCTGAGGACTCACAGTGAGTCCCGCGTCTGACAGTGCGCCTGTCTCGGCTTCTGCTCACAGCGAGTCCAGCGTCTGAAGGTCCTGCTGTCTCGGCTTCTGCTCACAGCGAGTACCGGTTCTGAAGGTCCTTCCTGTCTCGGCTTCTGCTCGCTCATTAAACTCAGAATGAAAAACTGCTGTCTAGTGAAAGGAGAGGGGAAAGTAAAATCTCATTCACTTTTATATGAATATTGGTCAAATTCTAATTTTCATGAACTGTAGGGATGGATGGAAACAGTCCGTGACAGAGGGGAAACATTTTCCAATCTGTCTACTCACAGTGAGTACCGCGTCTGAAAGTCCTCCTGTCTCGGCTTCTGCTCACAGCGAGTACCGGTTCTGAAGGTCCTTCCTGTCTCGGCTTCTGCTCGCTCACTAAGCTCAGAATGAAAAACTGCTGTCTAGTGAAAGGAGAGGGGAAAGTAAGATCTCATTCAGTTTTATATGAATATTGGTCAAATTCTATTGATCATGTACAGTCGGGATGTATGGAAAGTGTGAGCCGCCGAGGGGGATCTTTTTCCCGTCTGTCGACTCACATTGAGTCCCGCGTCTGAAAGTCCTCCTGTCTCGGCTTCTGCTCGCTCATTAAGCTCAGAATTATCAAAACTGCTGTCTAGTGAAAGGAGAAGAGAAATGAGATTCACCACTTTACTATGAATATTGGTCCAATTCTAATTTTCATGAACTGTAGGGATGGATGGAAACAGTCCGTGACCGAGGGGAAACATTTTCCCGTCTGTGAACTCACAGTGAGTCCCGCGTCTGAAAGTCTTGCCGTCTTGGATTCTGCTCACGGTGATTCCCGCGTCTGAAAGTCCTCCTGTCTCGGCTTCTGCTCGCTCACTAAGCTCAGAATGAAAAACTGCTGCTGTCTAGTGAAAGGAGAGGGGAAAGTAAATCTCATTCACGTTTATATGAATATTGGTCAAATTCTATTGATCATGTACAGTCGGGATGTATGGAAAGTGTGAGCCGCCGAGGGGGATCTTTTTCCCGTCTGTCGACTCACATTGAGTCCCGCGTCTGAAAGTCCTCCTGTCTCGGCTTCTGCTCGCTCACTAAGCTCAGAATGAAAAACTGCTGTCTAGTGAAAGGAGAGGGAAAGTAACATCTCATTCACGTTTATATGAATATTGGTCAAATTCTATTGATCATGTACAGTCGGGATGTATGGAAAGTGTGAGCCGCCGAGGGGATCTTTTTCCCGTCTGTCGACTCACATTGAGTCCCGCGTCTGAAAGTCCTCCTGTCTCGGCTTCTGCTCACAGCGAGTACCTCTGAAGGTCCTTCCTGTCTCGGCTTCTGCTCGCTCATTAAACTCAGAATGAAAAACTGCTGTCTAGTGAAAGGAGAGGAGAAAGTAAAATCTCATTCACGTTATATGAATATTGGTCCAATTCTAATTTTCATGAACTGTAGGGATGGATGGAAACAGTCCGTGACAGAGGGGAAACATTTTCCAATCTGTCTACTCACAGTGAGTACCGCGTCTGAAAGTCCTCCTGTCTCGGCTTCTGCTCACAGCGAGTACCGGTTCTGAAGTCCTTCCTGTCTCGGCTTCTGCTCGCTCACTAAGCTCAGAATGAAAAACTGCTGTCTAGTGAAAGGAGAGGGGAAAGTAAGATCTCATTCAGTTTTATATGAATATTGGTCAAATTCTATTGATCATGTACAGTCGGGATGTATGGAAAGTGTGACCGAGGGGGATCTTTTTCCCGTCTGTCGACTCACATTGAGTCCCGCGTCTGAAAGTCCTCCTGTCTCGGCTTCTGCTCGCTCATTAAACTCAGAATGAAAAACTGCTGTCTAGTGAAAGGAGAGGAGAAAGTAAAATCTCATTCACGTTTATATGAATATTGGTCCAATTCTAATTTTCATGAACTGTAGGGATGGATGGAAACAGTCCGTGACCGAGGGGAAACATTTTCCCGTCTGTGAACTCACAGTGAGTCCCGCGTCTGAAAGTCTTGCCGTCTCGGATTCTGCTCACGGTGATTCCCGCGTCTGAAAGTCCTCCTGTCTCGGCTTCTGCTCACAGCGAGTACCGGTTCTGAAGGTCCTTCCTGTCTCGGCTTCTGCTTGCTCACTAAGCTCAGAATGAAAAACTGCTGTCTAGTGAAAGGAGAGGGGAAAGTAAAATCTCATTCACTTTTATATGAATATTGGTCAAATTCTATTGATCATGTACAGTCGGGATGTATGGAAAGTGTGAGCCGCCGAGGGGGATCTTTTTCCCGTCTGTCGACTCACATTGAGTCCCGCGTCTGAAAGTCCTCCTGTCTCGGCTTCTGCTCGCTCATTAAGCTCAGAATGAAAAACTGCTGTCTAGTGAACGGAGAAGAGAAGATGAGATTTCAACCACTTTACTATGAATATTGGTCCAATTCTAATTTTCATGAACTGTAGGGATGGATGGAAACAGTCCGTGACCGAGGGGAAACATTTTCCCGTCTGTGAACTCACAGTGAGTCCCGCATCTGAAAGTCTTGCCGTCTCGGATTCTGCTCACGGTGATTCCCGCGTCTGAAAGTCCTCCTGTCTCGGCTTCTGCTCGCTCACTAAGCTCAGAATGAAAAACTGCTGTCTAGTGAAAGGAGAGGGGAAAGTAACATCTCATTCACGTTTATATGAATATTGGTCAAATTCTATTGATCATGTACAGTCGGGATGTATGGAAAGTGTGAGCCGCCGAGGGGGATCTTTTTCCCGTCTGTCGACTCACATTGAGTCCCGCGTCTGAAAGTCCTCCTGTCTCGGCTTCTGCTCACAGCGAGTAAGGTCCTTCCTGTCTCGGCTTCTGCTCGCTCATTAAACTCAGAATGAAAAACTGCTGTCTAGTGAACGGAGAAGAGAAGATGAGATTTCAACCACTTTACTATGAATATTGGTCCAATTCTAATTTTCATGAACTGTAGGATGGATGGAAACAGTCCGTGACCGAGGGGAAACATTTTCCCGTCTGTGAACTCACAGTGAGTCCCGCGTCTGAAAGTCTTGCCGTCTCGGATTCTGCTCACGGTCCCGCGTCTGAAAGTCCCTGTCTCGGCTTCTGCTCACAGCGAGTACCGGTTCTGAAGGTCCTTCCTGTCTCGCTTCTGCTCGCTCACTAAGCTCAGAATGAAAAACTGCTGTCTAGTGAAAGGAGAGGGGAAAGTAAAATCTCATTCACTTTTATATGAATATTGGTCAAATTCTATTGATCATGTACAGTCGGGATGTATGGAAAGTGTGAGCCGCCGAGGGGATCTTTTTCCCGTCTGTCGACTCACATTGAGTCCCGCGTCTGAAAGTCCTCCTGTCTCGGCTTCTGCTCGCTCATTAAGCTCAGAATGAAAAACTGCTGTCTAGTGAACGGAGAAGAGAAGATGAGATTTCAACCACTTTACTATGAATATTGGTCCAATTCTAATTTTCATGAACTGTAGGGATGGATGGAAACAGTCCGTGACCGAGGGGGAAACATTTTCCCGTCTGTGAACTCACAGTGAGTCCCGCGTCTGAAAGTCTTGCCGTCTCGGATTCTGCTCACGGTGATTCCCGCGTCTGAAAGTCCTCCTGTCTCGGCTTCTGCTCGCTCACTAAGCTCAGAATGAAAAACTGCTGTCTAGTGAAAGGAGAGAGAAAGTAAAATCTCATTCACGTTTATATGAATATTGGTCCAATTCTAATTTTCATGAACTGTAGGGATGGATGGAAACAGTCCGTGACCGAGGGGAAACATTTTCCCGTCTGTGAACTCACAGTGAGTCCCGCGTCTGAAAGTCTTGCCGTCTCGGATTCTGCTCACGGTGATTCCCGCGTCTGAAAGTCCTCCTGTCTCGGCTTCTGCTCGCTCACTAAGCTCAGAATGAAAAACTGCTGTCTAGTGAATGGAGAGGAGAAAGTAAAATCTCAGCCAATTTAATAAAAGTGTTTGTCAAATTCTAATGTTCATCAACAATCTGGGTGTATGAAAGTGGCCGAGGGAGATCTTTTTCCCTTCTGTGGACTCACACTGAGTATGGTATCTGAAAGTCTTCGTGTATCCGCTTCTGCTCTCTCATTAAGCTCACAATTAACGACTGCTGTCTCATGTGAAAGGAGAGACCTTCTTTAGAGGCTGCATTTCAGACCAGTGTGTGAAAAAGCCCGAAAATCCACGTATCGCTGCTCAGTATCTAATGTTTATCAACTTTCATTTCATCAATAAACAAAATAGACAGCAGTCTGAGGCCAGTGAGTCAACATCTGCGTTTTACTTCTTTCTGTCGCTGATAAAGCTCACAATTAACAAATGCTGTCTCCAGCGAAAGAGAGGAGAAAATGACAATTCAGCCACTTTAATATGAATGTTTGTTGAATTCGAATGGTTGTGAATGATCTGGGTGTATGGAAACGGTCAGCGGCCGACCGGGATATTTTCCCTTCTGAGGACTCACAGTGAGTCCCGCGTCTGACAGTGCGCCTGTCTCGGCTTCTGCTCACAGCGAGTCCAGCGTCTGAAGGTCCTGCTGTCTCGGCTTCTGCTCACAGCGAGTACCGGTTCTGAAGGTCCTTCCTGTCTCGGCTTCTGCTCGCTCATTAAACTCAGAATGAAAAACTGCTGTCTAGTGAAAGGAGAGGGAAAGTAAAATCTCATTCACTTTTATATGAATATTGGTCAAATTCTAATTTTCATGAACTGTAGGGATGGATGGAAACAGTCCGTGACAGAGGGGAAATTTTCCAATCTGTCTACTCACAGTGAGTACCGCGTCTGAAAGTCCTCCTGTCTCGGCTTCTGCTCACAGCGAGTACCGGTTCTGAAGGTCCTTCCTGTCTCGGCTTCTGCTCGCTCACTAAGCTCAGAATGAAAAACTGCTGTCTAGTGAAAGGAGAGGGGAAAGTAAGATCTCATTCAGTTTTATATGAATATTGGTCAAATTCTATTGATCATGTACAGTCGGGATGTATGGAAAGTGTGAGCCGCCGAGGGGGATCTTTTTCCCGTCTGTCGACTCACATTGAGTCCCGCGTCTGAAAGTCCTCCTGTCTCGGCTTCTGCTCGCTCATTAAACTCAGAATGAAAAACTGCTGTCTAGTGAAAGGAGAGGAGAAAGTAAAATCTCATTCACGTTTATATGAATATTGGTCCAATTCTAATTTTCATGAACTGTAGGGATGGATGGAAACAGTCCGTGACCGAGGGGAAACATTTTCCCGTCTGTGAACTCACAGTGAGTCCCGCGTCTGAAAGTCTTGCCGTCTCGGATTCTGCTCACGGTGATTCCCGCGTCTGAAAGTCCTCCTGTCTCGGCTTCTGCTCGCTCACTAAGCTCAGAATGAAAAACTGCTGTCTAGTGAATGGAGAGGAGAAAGTAAAATCTCAGCCAATTTAATAAAAGTGTTTGTCAAATTCTAATGTTCATCAACAATCTGGGTGTATGAAAGTGGCCGAGGGAGATCTTTTTCCCTTCTGTGGACTCACACTGAGTATGGTATCTGAAAGTCTTCGTGTATCCGCTTCTGCTCTCTCATTAAGCTCACAATTAACGACTGCTGTCTCATGTGAAAGGAGAGACCTTCTTTAGAGGCTGCATTTCAGACCAGTGTGTGAAAAAGCCCGAAAATCCACGTATCGCTGCTCAGTATCTAATGTTTATCAACTTTCATTTCATCAATAAACAAAATAGACAGCAGTCTGAGGCCAGTGAGTCAACATCTGCGTTTTACTTCTTTCTGTCGCTGATAAAGCTGACAATTAACAAATGCTGTCTCCAGCGAAAGGAGAGGAAAAACAATTCAGCCACTTTAATATGAATGTTTGTTGAATTCGAATGGTTGTGAATGATCTGGGTGTATGGAAACGGTCAGCGGCCGACCGGGATATTTTCCCTTCTGAGGACTCACTGAGTCCCGCGTCTGACAGTGCGCCTGTCTCGGCTTCTGCTCACAGCGAGTCCAGCGTCTGAAGGTCCTGCTGTCTCGGCTTCTGCTCACAGCGAGTACTTCTGAAGGTCCTTCCTGTCTCGGCTTCTGCTCGCTCATAAGCTCAGAATGAAAAACTGCTGTCTAGTGAAAGGAGAGGGGAAAGTAAAATCTCATTCAGTTTTATATGAATATTGGTCAAATTCTATTGATCATGTACAGTCGGGATGTATGGAAAGTGTGAGCCGTAGGGGGATCTTTTTCCCGTCTGTCGACTCACATTGAGTCCCGCGTCTGAAAGTCCTCCTGTCTCGCTTCTGCTCGCTCATTAAACTCAGAATGAAAAACTGCTGTCTAGTGAAAGGAGAGGAGAAAGTTCATTCACGTTTATATGAATATTGGTCCAATTCTAATTTTCATGAACTGTAGGGATGGATGGAAACAGTCCGTGACCGAGGGGAAACATTTTCCCGTCTGTGAACTCACAGTGAGTCCCGCGTCTGAAAGTCTTGCCGTCTCGGATTCTGCTCACGGTGATTCCCGCGTCTGAAAGTCCTCCTGTCTCGGCTTCTGCTCGCTCACTAAGCTCAGAATGAAAAACTGCTGTCTAGTGAATGGAGAGGAGAAAGTAAAATCTCAGCCAATTTAATAAAAGTGTTTGTCAAATTCTAATGTTCATCAACAATCTGGGTGTATGAAAGTGGCCGAGGGAGATCTTTTTCCCTTCTGTGGACTCACACTGAGTATGGTATCTGAAAGTCTTCGTGTATCCGCTTCTGCTCTCTCATTAAGCTCACAATTAACGACTGCTGTCTCATGTGAAAGGAGAGACCTTCTTTAGAGGCTGCATTTCAGACCAGTGTGTGAAAAAGCCCGAAAATCCACGTATCGCTGCTCAGTATCTAATGTTTATCAACTTTCATTTCATCAATAAACAAAATAGACAGCAGTCTGAGGCCAGTGAGTCAACATCTGCGTTTTACTTCTTCTGTCGCTGATAAAGCTCACAATTAACAAATGCTGTCTCCAGCGAAAGGAGAGGAGAAAATGACAATTCAGCCACTTAATATGAATGTTTGTTGAATTCGAATGGTTGTGAATGATCTGGGTGTATGGAAACGGTCAGCGCCGACCGGGGATATTTTCCCTTCTGAGGACTCACAGTGAGTCCCGCGTCTGACAGTGCGCCTGTCTCGGCTTCTGCTCACAGCGAGTCCAGCGTCTGAAGGTCCTGCTGTCTCGGCTTCTGCTCACAGCGAGTACCGGTTCTGAAGGTCCTTCCTGTCTCGGCTTCTGCTCGCTCATTAAACTCAGAATGAAAAACTGCTGTCTAGTGAAAGGAGAGGGGAAAGTAAAATCTCATTCACTTTTATATGAATATTGGTCAAATTCTAATTTTCATGAACTGTAGGGATGGATGGAAACAGTCCGTGACAGAGGGGAAACATTTTCCAATCTGTCTACTCACAGTGAGTACCGCGTCTGAAAGTCCTCCTGTCTCGCTTCTGCTCACAGCGAGTACCGGTTCTGAAGGTCCTTCCTGTCTCGGCTTCTGCTCGCTCACTAAGCTCAGAATGAAAAACTGCTGTCTAGTGAAAGGAGAGGGGAAAGTAAGATCTCATTCAGTTTTATATGAATATTGGTCAAATTCTATTGATCATGTACAGTCGGGATGTATGGAAAGTGTGAGCCGCCGAGGGGGATCTTTTTCCCGTCTGTCGACTCACATTGAGTCCCGCGTCTGAAAGTCCTCCTGTCTCGGCTTCTGCTCGCTCATTAAACTCAGAATGAAAAATGCTGTCTAGTGAAAGGAGAGGAGAAAGTAAAATCTCATTCACGTTTATATGAATATTGGTCCAATTCTAATTTTCATGAACTGTAGGGATGGATGGAAACAGTCCGTGACCGAGGGGAAACATTTTCCCGTCTGTGAACTCACAGTGAGTCCCGCGTCTGAAAGTCTTGCCGTCTCGGATTCTGCTCACGGTGATTCCCGCGTCTGAAAGTCCTCCTGTCTCGGCTTCTGCTCGCTCACTAAGCTCAGAATGAAAAACTGCTGTCTAGTGAATGGAGAGGAGAAAGTAAAATCTCAGCCAATTTAATAAAAGTGTTTGTCAAATTCTAATGTTCATCAACAATCTGGGTGTATGAAAGTGGCCGAGGGAGATCTTTTTCCCTTCTGTGGACTCACACTGAGTATGGTATCTGAAAGTCTTCGTGTATCCGCTTCTGCTCTCTCATTAAGCTCACAATTAACGACTGCTGTCTCATGTGAAAGGAGAGACCTTCTTTAGAGGCTGCATTTCAGACCAGTGTGTGAAAAAGCCCGAAAATCCACGTATCGCTGCTCAGTATCTAATGTTTATCAACTTTCATTTCATCAATAAACAAAATAGACAGCAGTCTGAGGCCAGTGAGTCAACATCTGCGTTTTACTTCTTTCTGTCGCTGATAAAGCTCACAATTAACAAATGCTGTCTCCAGCGAAAGGAGAGGAGAAAATGACAATTCAGCCACTTTAATATGAATGTTTGTTGAATTCGAATGGTTGTGAATGATCTGGGTGTATGGAAACGGTCAGCGGCCGACCGGGATATTTTCCCTTCTGAGGACTCACAGTGAGTCCCGCGTCTGACAGTGCGCCTGTCTCGGCTTCTGCTCACAGCGAGTCCAGCGTCTGAAGGTCCTGCTGTCGGCTTCTGCTCACAGCGAGTACCGGTTCTGAAGGTCCTTCCTGTCTCGGCTTCTGCTCGCTCATTAAACTCAGAATGAAAAACTGCTGTCTAGTGAAAGGAGAGGGGAAAGTAAAATCTCATTCACTTTTATATGAATATTGGTCAAATTCTAATTTTCATGAACTGTAGGGATGGATGGAAACAGTCCGTGACAGAGGGGAAACATTTTCCTCTGTCTACTCACAGTGAGTACCGCGTCTGAAAGTCCTCCTGTCTCGGCTTCTGCTCACAGCGAGTACCGGTTCTGAAGGTCCTTCCTGTCTCGGCTTCTGCTCGCTCACTAAGCTCAGAATGAAAAACTGCTGTCTAGTGAAAGGAGAGGGGAAAGTAAAATCTCATTCAGTTTTATATGAATATTGGTCAAATTCTATTGATCATGTACAGTCGGGATGTATGGAAAGTGTGAGCCGCCGAGGGGATCTTTTTCCCGTCTGTCGACTCACATTGAGTCCCGCGTCTGAAAGCCTCCTGTCTCGGCTTCTGCTCGCTCATTAAACTCAGAATGAAAAACTGCTGTCTAGTGAAAGGAGAGGAGAAAGTAAAATCTCATTCACGTTTATATGAATATTGGTCCAATTCTAATTTTCATGAACTGTAGGGATGGATGGAACAGTCCGTGACCGAGGGAAACATTTTCCCGTCTGTGAACTCACAGTGAGTCCCGCGTCTGAAAGTCTTGCCGTCTCGGATTCTGCTCACGGTGATTCCCGCGTCTGAAAGTCCTCCTGTCTCGGCTTCTGCTCGCTCACTAAGCTCAGAATGAAAAACTGCTGTCTAGTGAATGGAGAGGAGAAAGTAAAATCTCAGCCAATTTAATAAAAGTGTTTGTCAAATTCTAATGTTCATCAACAATCTGGGTGTATGAAAGTGGCGAGGGAGATCTTTTTCCCTTCTGTGGACTCACACTGAGTATGGTATCTGAAAGTCTTCGTGTATCCGCTTCTGCTCTCTCATTAAGCTCACAATTAACGACTGCTGTCTCATGTGAAAGGAGAGACCTTCTTTAGAGGCTGCATTTCAGACCAGTGTGTGAAAAAGCCCGAAAATCCACGTATCGCTGCTCAGTATCTAATGTTTATCAACTTTCATTTCATCAATAAACAAAATAGACAGCAGTCTGAGGCCAGTGAGTCAACATCTGCGTTTTACTTCTTTCTGTCGCTGATAAAGCTCACAATTAACAAATGCTGTCTCCAGCGAAAGGAGAGGAGAAAATGACAATTCAGCCACTTTAATATGAATGTTTGTTGAATTCGAATGGTTGTGAATGATCTGGGTGTATGGAAACGGTCAGCGGCCGACCGGGATATTTTCCCTTCTGAGGACTCACAGTGAGTCCCGCGTCTGACAGTGCGCCTGTCTCGGCTTCTGCTCACAGCGAGTCCAGCGTCTGAAGGTCCTGCTGTCTCGGCTTCTGCTCACAGCGAGTACCGGTCTGAAGGTCCTTCCTGTCTCGGCTTCTGCTCGCTCATTAAACTCAGAATGAAAAACTGCTGTCTAGTGAAAGGAGAGGGAAAGTAAAATCTCATTCACGTTTATATGAATATTGGTCAAATTCTAATTTTCATGAACTGTAGGGATGGATGGAAACAGTCCGTGACAGAGGGAAACATTTTCCCGTCTGTCTCACTCTGAAAAAAGTCTCAAAGTCCTCCTGTCTTTCTGCTCACAGCGAGTACCGGTTCTGAAGGTCCTTCCTGTCTCGGCTTCTGCTCGCTCACTAAGCTCAGAATGAAAAACTGCTGTCTAGTGAAAGGAGAGGGGAAAGTAAGATCTCATTCAGTTTTATATGAATATTGGTCAAATTCTATTGATCATGTACAGTCGGGATGTATGGAAAGTGTGAGCCGCCGAGGGGGATCTTTTTCCCGTCTGTCGACTCACATTGAGTCCCGCGTCTGAAAGTCCTCCTGTCTCGGCTTCTGCTCGCTCATTAAGCTCAGAATTATCAAATGCTGTCTCCAGTGAAAGGAGAAGAGAAGTTTCAGCACTTTATATGAATATTGGTCCAATTCTAATTTTCATGAACTGTAGGGATGGATGGAAACAGTCCGTGACCGAGGGGAAACATTTTCCCGTCTGTGAACTCACAGTGAGTCCCGCGTCTGAAAGTCTTGCCGTCTCGGATTCTGCTCACGCGTCTGAAAGTCCTCCTGTCTCGGCTTCTGCTCGCTCACTAAGCTCAGAATGAAAAACTGCTGTCTAGTGAATGGAGAGGAGTAAAATCTCAGCCAATTTAATAAAAGTGTTTGTCAAATTCTAATGTTCATCAACAATCTGGGTGTATGAAAGTGGCCGAGGGATCTTTTTCCCTTCTGTGGACTCACACTGAGTATGGTATCTGAAAGTCTTCGTGTATCCGCTTCTGCTCTCTCATTAAGCTCACAATTAACGACTGCTGTCTCATGTGAAAGGAGAGACCTTCTTTAGAGGCTGCATTTCAGACCAGTGTGTGAAAAGCCCGAAAATCCACGTATCGCTGCTCAGTATCTAATGTTTATCAACTTTCATTTCATCAATAAACAAAATAGACAGCAGTCTGAGGCCAGTGAGTCAACATCTGCGTTTTACTTCTTTCTGTCGCTGATAAAGCTCACAATTAACAAATGCTGTCTCCAGCGAAAGGAGAGGAGAAAATGACAATTCAGCCACTTTAATATGAATGTTTGTTGAATTCGAATGGTTGTGAATGATCTTGTATGGAAACGGTCAGCGGCCGACCGGGATATTTTCCCTTCTGAGGACTCACAGTGAGTCCCGCGTCTGACAGTGCGCCTGTCTCGGCTTCTGCTCACAGCGAGTCCCGCGTCTGAAGGTCCTGCTGTCTCGGCTTCTGCTCACAGCGAGTACCGGTTCTGAAGGTCCTTCCTGTCTCGGCTTCTGCTCGCTCATTAAACTCAGAATGAAAAACTGCTGTCTAGTGAAAGGAGAGGGAAAGTAAAATCTCATTCACGTTTATATGAATATTGGTCAAATTCTAATTTTCATGAACTGTAGGGATGGATGGAAACAGTCCGTGACGAGGGGAAACATTTTCCCGTCTGTGAACTCACAGTGAGTCCCGCGTCTGAAAGTCAAAAAAGTCCTCCTGTCTCGGCTTCTGCTCACAGCGAGTACCGGTTCTGAAGGTCCTTCCTGTCTCGGCTTCTGCTCGCTCATAAGCTCAGAATGAAAAACTGCTGTCTAGTGAAAGGAGAGGGGAAAGTAAATCTCATTCAGTTTTATATGAATATTGGTCAAATTCTATTGATCATGTACAGTCGGGATGTATGGAAAGTGTGAGCCGCGAGGGGGATCTTTTTCCCGTCTGTCGACTCACATTGAGTCCCGCGTCTGAAAGTCCTCCTGTCTCGGCTTCTGCTCGCTCATTAAGCTCAGAATTATCAAATGCTGTCTCCAGTGAACGGAGAAGAGAAGATGAGATTTCAGCCACTTTACTATGAATATTGGTCCAATTCTAATTTTCATGAACTGTAGGGATGGATGGAAACAGTCCGTGACCGAGGGGAAACATTTTCCCGTCTGTGAACTCACAGTGAGTCCCGCGTCTGAAAGTCTTGCCGTCTCGGATTCTGCTCACGGTGATTCCCGCGTCTGAAAGTCCTCCTGTCTCGGCTTCTGCTCGCTCACTAAGCTCAGAATGAAAAACTGCTGTCTAGTGAATGGAGAGGAGAAAGTAAAATCTCAGCCAATTTAATAAAAGTGTTTGTCAAATTCTAATGTTCATCAACAATCTGGGTGTATGAAAGTGGCCGAGGGAGATCTTTTTCCCTTCTGTGGACTCACACTGAGTATGGTATCTGAAAGTCTTCGTGTATCCGCTTCTGCTCTCTCATTAAGCTCACAATTAACGACTGCTGTCTCATGTGAAAGGAGAGACCTTCTTTAGAGGCTGCATTTCAGACCAGTGTGTGAAAAAGCCCGAAAATCCACGTATCGCTGCTCAGTATCTAATGTTTATCAACTTTCATTTCATCAATAAACAAAATAGACAGCAGTCTGAGGCCAGTGAGTCAACATCTGCGTTTTACTTCTTTCTGTCGCTGATAAAGCTCACAATTAACAAATGCTGTCTCCAGCGAAAGGAGAGGAGAAAATGACAATTCAGCCACTTTAATATGAATGTTTGTTGAATTCGAATGGTTGTGAATGATCTGGGTGTATGGAAACGGTCAGCGGCCGACCGGGATATTTTTCCCTTCTGAGGACTCACAGTGAGTCCCGCGTCTGACAGTGCGCCTGTCTCGGCTTCTGCTCTCACAGCGAGTCCGCGTCTGAAGGTCCTGCTGTCTCGGCTTCTGCTCACAGCGAGTACCGGTTCTGAAGGTCCTTCCTGTCTCGGCTTCTGCTCGCTCATTAAACTCAGAATGAAAAACTGCTGTCTAGTGAAAGGAGAGGGGAAAGTAAAATCTCATTCACTTTTATATGAATATTGGTCAAATTCTAATTTTCATGAACTGTAGGGATGGATGGAAACAGTCCGTGACAGAGGGGAAACATTTTCCAATCTGTCTACTCACAGTGAGTACCGCGTCTGAAAGTCCTCCTGTCTCGGCTTCTGCTCACAGCGAGTACCGGTTCTGAAGGTCCTTCCTGTCTCGGCTTCTGCTCGCTCATAAGCTCAGAATGAAAACTGCTGTCTAGTGAAAGGAGAGGGAAAGTAAAATCTCATTCAGTTTTATATGAATATTGGTCAAATTCTATTGATTCATGTACAGTCGGGATGTATGGAAAGTGTGAGCCGCCGAGGGGGATCTTTTTCCCGTCTGTCGACTCACATTGAGTCCCGCGTCTGAAAGTCCTCCTGTCTCGGCTTCTGCTCGCTCATTAAACTCAGAATGAAAAACTGCTGTCTAGTGAA
>NW_026116233.1:0-8726 GCF_001640805.2 Lates calcarifer
TTACAAACATTAAAATTTCACAAAGATTCATATTAGATAGGCTGCAATTTAGATTTCCACTCTCCTTTTAACAGGGTACAGCAGTTGTTCATTATGAGCTTATTTAGCGTCCAAATGCTGCGTAAGGTGCATGTTCACACACTCGACTCACTTAGAGCACCACAGCAGACAACAGGTTTCCCCTCGGCTATGATTGCTTTGAGACATTCTGAATGTAAACATGACAAATTGACATAGATTCGTGTTAGAGAGGCTGAGATTTAGATTTCCACTCTCCTTTTAACAAGGAACAGCAGTTGTTCATTCTGAGCTAATCGTGTCTGAATTCAGCTAACACTGGATCACACACACTGGTCTCACTTAGTAGAGCACCCACTGAAAGAAACAGATTTCCCTGAGCCACTGACTGATGTCATAGATTGTGAATGTTTATAAACATTACAATTTCACAGAGATTCATATTAGAGAAGTTGAAATTTAAATTTCGCCTCTCCTTTTAAGAGGGTACAGCAATTGTTTATTGTGAGCTTATTCATCGTCCAAATGCTGCGTCTGGTAGATCTTCACACACTGGCCTCACTTAGAGCACCCAAAGAAGAAAAGAGGATTCCCGCCGGCAATATTGATCCTGAGCGTGTATGACTATTGTTCTAAATGTTTACAAACATTACGCTGAATGTTTACAAACATTATGCTGATGTTTACAAGCAAACATGCTGAATGAATGTTTACAACACAAATGTGCTCGAAACAAATGCGCCAATGTTTACATTAACATTAATGTTTACAAACATTAAATGTTTAGAATGTTTACATTAAAATTTCACAAGATTCATATTAGATAGGCTGCAATTTAGATTTCCACTCTCCTTTTAACAGGGTACAGCAGTTGTTCATTATGAGCTTATTTAGCGTCCAAATGCTGCGTAAGGTGCATGTTCACACACTCGACTCACTTAGAGCACCCACAGCAGACAACAGGTTTCCCTCGGCTATGATTGCTTTGAGACATTCTGAATGTAAACATGACAAATTGACATAGATTCGTGTTAGAGAGGCTGAGATTTAGATTTCCACTCTCCTTTTAACAAGGAACAGCAGTTGTTCATTCTGAGCTAATCGTGTCTGAATTCAGCTAACACTGGATCACAACACTGGTCTCACTTAGTAGAGCACCACTGAAAGAAACAGATTTCCCCTGAGCCACTGACTGATGTCATAGATTGTGAATGTTTATAAACATTACAATTTCACAGAGATTCATATTAGAGAAGTTGAAATTTAAATTTCGCCTCTCTTTTAAGAGGGTACAGCAATTGTTTATTGTGAGCTTATTCATCGTCCAAATGCTGCGTCTGGTAGATCTTCACACACTGGCCTCACTTAGAGCACCCAAAGAAGAAAAGAGGATTCCCGCCGGCAATATTGATCCTGAGCGTGTATGACTATTGTTCTAAATGTTTACAAACATTACGCTGAATGTTTACAAACATTAAATGTTTACAAACATGTGAATGTTTACAAATTTGCAAACATTATGCTGAATGTTTACAAACATTACGCTGAATGTTTATAAACATTATAGATATTGATAAACATTATGTTTACAAACATTAATGTTTACAAACATTAAATGTTTACAAACATTAAAATTTCACAAGATTCATATTAGATAGGCTGCAATTTAGATTTCCACTCTCCTTTTAACAGGGTACAGCAGTTGTTCATTATGAGCTTATTTAGCGTCCAAATGCTGCGTAAGGTGCATGTTCACACACTCGACTCACTTAGAGCACCCACAGCAGACAACAGGTTTTCCCTCGGCTATGATTGCTTTGAGACATTCTGAATGTAAACATGACAAATTGACATAGATTCGTGTTAGAGAGGCTGAGATTTAGATTTCCACTCTCCTTTAACAAGGAACAGCAGTTGTTCATTCTGAGCTAATCGTGTCTGAATTCAGCTAACACTGGATCACCACACTGGTCTCACTTAGTAGAGCACCCACTGAAAGAAACAGATTCCCCTGAGCACTGACTGATGTCATAGATTGTGAATGTTTATAAACATTACAATTTCACAGAGATTCATATTAGAGAAGTTGAAATTTAAATTTCGCCTCTCCTTTTAAGAGGGTACAGCAATTGTTTATTGTGAGCTTATTCATCGTCCAAATGCTGCGTCTGGTAGATCTTCACACACTGGCCTCACTTAGAGCACCCAAGAAAGAAAAGAGGATTCCGCCGGCATATTGATCCTGAGCGTGTATGACTATTGTTCTAAATGTTTACAAAAAAACATTATGCTGAATGTTTACAAACATTACGGTGAATGTTTACAAACATTATGCTGAATGTTTACAAACATTACGCTGAACATTATAGATATTGATAAACATTTGCTGAATGTTTACAACATTGGCTGAATGTTTACAAAACATTATGCTGAATGTTTACAAACATTAAAATTCACAAAGATTCATATTAGATAGGCTGCAATTTAGATTTCCACTCTCCTTTTAACAGGGTACAGCAGTTGTTCATTATGAGCTTATTTAGCGTCCAAATGCTGGCGTAAGGTGCATGTTCACACACTCGACTCACTTAGAGCACCCACAGCAGACAACAGGTTTCCCCTCGGCTATGATTGCTTTGAGACATTCTGAATGTAAACATGACAAATTGACATAGATTCGTGTTAGAGAGGCTGAGATTTAGATTTCCACTCTCCTTTTAACAAGGAACAGCAGTTGTTCATTCTGAGCTAATCGTGTCTGAATTCAGCTAACACTGGATCACACACACTGGTCTCACTTAGTAGAGCACCCACTGAAAGAAACAGATTTCCCCTGAGCCACTGACTGATGTCATAGATTGTGAATGTTTATAAACATTACAATTTCACAGAGATTCATATTAGAGAAGTTGAAATTTAAATTTCGCCTCTCCTTTTAAGAGGGTACAGCAATTGTTTATTGTGAGCTTATTCATCGTCCAAATGCTGCGTCTAGTAGATCTTCACACACTGGCCTCACTTAGAGCACCCAAAGAAGAAAAGAGGATTCCCGCCGGCAATATTGATCCTGAGCGTGTATGACTATTGTTCTAAATGTTTACAAACATTACGCTGAATGTTTACAAACATTATGCTGAATGTTTACAAACATTACGCTGAATGTTTACAAACATTACGCTGAATGTTTACAAACATTATGAATGATAAACATTGGTGAATGTTTACAAACATTATGCTGAATGTTTACAAACATTACGGTGAATGTTTACAAACATTACGCTGAATGTTTATAAACATTATAGATATTGATAAACATTTGGCTGAATGTTTACAAACATTATGGCTGAATGTTTACAAACATTACGCTGAATGTTTACAAACATTACGCTGAATGTTCATAAACATTATAGATATTGATAAACATTTGGCTGAATGTTTACAAACATTATGCTGAATGTTTACAAACATTAAAATTTCACAAAGATTCATATTAGATAGGCTGCAATTTAGATTTCCACTCTCCTTTTAACAGGGTACAGCAGTTGTTCATTATGAGCTTATTTAGCGTCCAAATGCTGCGTAAGGTGCATGTTCACACACTCGACTCACTTAGAGCACCCACAGCAGACAACAGGTTTCCCCTCGGCTATGATTGCTTTGAGACATTCTGAATGTAAACATGACAAATTGACATAGATTCGTGTTAGAGAGGACTGAGATTTAGATTTCCACTCTCCTTTTAACAAGGAACAGCAGTTGTTCATTCTGAGCTAATCGTGTCTGAATTCAGCTAACACTGGATCACACACACTGGTCTCACTTAGTAGAGCACCCACTGAAAGAAACAGATTTCCCCTGAGCCACTGACTGATGTCATAGATTGTGAATGTTTATAAACATTACAATTTCACAGAGATTCATATTAGAGAAGTTGAAATTTAAATTTCGCCTCTCCTTTAAAGAGGGTACAGCAATTGTTTATTGTGAGCTTATTCATCGTCCAAATGCTGCGTCTAGTAGATCTTCACACACTGGCCTCACTTAGAGCACCCAAAGAAGAAAAGAGGATTCCCGCCGGCAATATTGATCCTGAGCGTGTATGACTATTGTTCTAAATGTTTACAAACATTACGCTGAATGTTTACAAACATTATGCTGAATGTTTACAAACATTACGCTGAATGTTTACAAACATTACGCTGAATGTTTACAAACATTATGCTGAATGTTTACAAACATTACGGCTGAATGTTTACAAACATTACGCTGAATGTTTACAAACATTACGCTGAATGTTTATAAACATTATAGATATTGATAAACATTTGGCTGAATGTTTACAAACATTACGCTGAATGTTTACAAACATTACGGCTGAATGTTTACAAACATTACGCTGAATGTTCATAAACATTATAGATATTGATAAACATTTGGCTGAATGTTTACAAACATTATGCTGAATGTTTACAAACATTAAAATTTCACAAAGATTCATATTAGATAGGCTGCAATTTAGATTTCCACTCTCCTTTTAACAGGGTACAGCAGTTGTTCATTATGAGCTTATTTAGCGTCCAAATGCTGCGTAAGGTGCATGTTCACACACTCGACTCACTTAGAGCACCCACAGCAGACAACAGGGTTTCCCCTCGGCTATGATTGCTTTGAGACATTCTGAATGTAAACATGACAAATTGACATAGATTCGTGTTAGAGAGACTGAGATTTAGATTTCCACTCTCCTTTTAACAAGGAACAGCAGTTGTTCATTCTGAGCTAATCGTGTCTGAATTCAGCTAACACTGGATCACACACACTGGTCTCACTTAGTAGAGCACCCACTGAAAGAAACAGATTTCCCCTGAGCCACTGACTGATGTCATAGATTGTGAATGTTTATAAACATTACAATTTCACAGAGATTCATATTAGAGAAGTTGAAATTTAAATTTCGCCTCTCCTTTAAAGAGGGTACAGCAATTGTTTATTGTGAGCTTATTCATCGTCCAAATGCTGCGTCTAGTAGATCTTCACACACTGGCCTCACTTAGAGCACCCAAAGAAGAAAAGAGGATTCCCGCCGGCAATATTGATCCTGAGCGTGTATGACTATTGTTCTAAATGTTTACAAACATTACGCTGAATGTTTACAAACATTATGCTGAATGTTTACAAACATTACGCTGAATGTTTGAATCAAACATTATGCTGAATGTTTACAAACATTACGGTGAATGTTTACAAACATTACGCTGAATGTTTATAAACATTATAGATATTGATAAACATTTGGCTGAATGTTTACAAACATTTGCTGAATGTTTACAAACATTACGCTGACAAACATTATGGATACATTTGGCTGAATGTTTACAAACATTCTGAATGTTTACAAACATTAAAATTTCACAAAGATTCATATTAGATAGGCTGCAATTTAGATTTCCACTCTCCTTTTAACAGGGTACAGCAGTTGTTCATTATGAGCTTATTTAGCGTCCAAATGCTGCGTAAGGTGCATGTTCACACACTCGACTCACTTAGAGCACCCACAGCAGACAACAGGTTCCCTCGGCTATGATTGCTTTGAGACATTCTGAATGTAAACATGACAAATTGACATAGATTCGTGTTAGAGAGGCTGAGATTTAGATTTCCACTCTCCTTTTAACAAGGAACAGCAGTTGTTCATTCTGAGCTAATCGTGTCTGAATTCAGCTAACACTGGATCACACACACTGGTCTCACTTAGTAGAGCACCCACTGAAAGAAACAGATTTCCCCTGAGCCACTGACTGATGTCATAGATTGTGAATGTTTATAAACATTACAATTTCACAGAGATTCATATTAGAGAAGTTGAAATTTAAATTTCGCCTCTCCTTTAAAGAGGGTACAGCAATTGTTTATTGTGAGCTTATTCATCGTCCAAATGCTGCGTCTAGTAGATCTTCACACACTGGCCTCACTTAGAGCACCCAAAGAAGAAAAGAGGATTCCCGCCGCAATATTGATCCTGAGCGTGTATGACTATTGTTCTAAATGTTTACAAACATTACGCTGAATGTTTACAATTATGCTGAATGTTTACAAATTACGCTGAATGTTTACAAACATTACTGGCTGAATGTTTACAAACATTATGCGAATGTTTACAAACATTACGCTGAATGTTTACAAACATTACGCTGAATGTTTTACATTATAGATATTGTACGCTGAATGTTTACAAACATTATGCTGAATGTTTACAAACATTACGCTGAATGTTTATAAACATTATAGATATGATAAACATTTGGCTGAATGTTTAAACATTAATGTTTACAAACATTAAATGTTTACAAACATTTTCACAAAGATTCATATTAGATAGGCTGCAATTTAGATTTCCACTCTCCTTTTAACAGGGTACAGCAGTTGTTCATTATGAGCTTATTTAGCGTCCAAATGCTGCGTAAGGTGCATGTTCACACACTCGACTCACTTAGAGCATCCACAGCAGACAACAGGTTTCCCCTCGGCTATGATTGCTTTGAGACATTCTGAATGTAAACATGACAAATTGACATAGATTCGTGTTAGAGAGGCTGAGATTTAGATTTCCACTCTCCTTTTAACAAGGAACAGCAGTTGTTCATTCTGAGCTAATCGTGTCTGAATTCAGCTAACACTGGATCACACACACTGGTCTCACTTAGTAGAGCACCCACTGAAAGAAACAGATTTCCCCTGAGCCACTGACTGATGTCATAGATTGTGAATGTTTATAAACATTACAATTTCACAGAGATTCATATTAGAGAAGTTGAAATTTAAATTTCGCCTCTCCTTTAAGAGGGTACAGCAATTGTTTATTGTGAGCTTATTCATCGTCCAAATGCTGCGTCTAGTAGATCTTCACACACTGGCCTCACTTAGAGCACCCAAAGAAGAAAAGAGGATTCCCGCCGGCAATATTGATCCCTGAGCGTGTATGACTATTGTTCTAAATGTTTACAAACATTACGCTGAATGTTTACAAACATTATGCTGAATGTTTACAAACATTACGCTGGAATGTTACAACATGATGCTGAATGTAAAACATTATGAATGTACATGCTAATTACGCTGAATGTTTACAAACATTACGCTGAATGTTTACAAACATTATCATAACATTGGCTGAATGTTTACAAACATTAATGTTTTTATGCTGAATGTTTACAAACATTAAAATTTCACAAAGATTCATATTAGATAGGCTGCAATTTAGATTTCCACTCTCCTTTTACAGGGTACAGCAGTTGTTCATTATGAGCTTATTTAGCGTCCAAATGCTGCGTAAGGTGCATGTTCACACACTCGACTCACTTAGAGCATCCACAGCAGACAACAGGTTTCCCCTCGGCTATGATTGCTTTGAGACATTCTGAATGTAAACATGACAAATTGACATAGATTCGTGTTAGAGAGGCTGAGATTTAGATTTCCACTCTCCTTTTAACAAGGAACAGCAGTTGTTCATTCTGAGCTAATCGTGTCTGAATTCAGCTAACACTGGATCACACACACTGGTCTCACTTAGTAGAGCACCCACTGAAAAAACAGATTTCCCCTGAGCCACTGACTGATGTCATAGATTGTGAATGTTTATAAACATTACAATTTCACAGAGATTCATATTAGAGAAGTTGAAATTTAAATTTCGCCTCTCCTTTTAAGAGGTACAGCAATTGTTTATTGTGAGCTTATTCATCGTCCAAATGCTGCGTCTGGTAGATCTTCACACACTGGCCTCACTTAGAGCACCCAAAGAAGAAAAGAGGATTCCCGCCGGCAATATTGATCCTGAGCGTGTATGACTATTGTTCTAAATGTTTACAAACATTACGCTGAATGTTACTGAATGGCTGAATGTTTACAAACATTTGAATGTTTACAAACATTATGCTGAATGTTTACAAACATTACGCTGAATGTTTATAAACATTATAGATATGATAAACATTTGGCTGAATGTTATAAACATTACGCAAACATTATGCTGAATGTTTACAAACATTAAAATTTCACAAAGATTCATATTAGATAGGCTGCAATTTAGATTTCCACTCTCCTTTTAACAGGGTACAGCAGTTGTTCATTATGAGCTTATTTAGCGTCCAAATGCTGCGTAAGGTGCATGTTCACACACTCGACTCACTTAGAGCATCCACAGCAGACAACAGGTTTCCCCTCGGCTATGATTGCTTTGAGACATTCTGAATGTAAACATGACAAATTGACATAGATTCGTGTTAGAGAGGCTGAGATTTAGATTTCCACTCTCCTTTTAACAAGGAACAGCAGTTGTTCATTCTGAGCTAATCGTGTCTGAATTCAGCTAACACTGGATCACACACACTGGTCTCACTTAGTAGAGCACCCACTGAAAGAAACAGATTTCCCCTGAGCCACTGACTGATGTCATAGATTGTGAATGTTTATAAACATTACAATTTCACAGAGATTCATATTAGAGAAGTTGAAATTTAAATTTCGCCTCTCCTTTTAAGAGGGTACAGCAATTGTTTATTGTGAGCTTATTCATCGTCCAAATGCTGCGTCTGGTAGATCTTCACACACTGGCCTCACTTAGAGCACCCAAAGAAGAAAAGAGGATTCCCGCCGGCAATATTGATCCTGAGCGTGTATGACTATTGTTCTAAATGTTTTACGCT
>NW_026116234.1:0-27197 GCF_001640805.2 Lates calcarifer
CATTATGGTTGAAAGCCATAATTTGCTGTCGGAGAGCCTTTCCCTCTTTTGTGCACTGTATACAATCTGTGTGTGAATAAGCGCTTTTCCCAGCGTTTTGAGGCTTATTCAGCTCAGAATGGCTTAATACTGCACTATCTGACCAGGACAAGACAAACTAAGAACTCAGCCACTTGGACATGAAAGTTTTTTAATTTCTATTATATAAACAAGCATTATGGTTGAAAGCCATAATTTCTGTCGGGAGAGCCTTTCCCTCTTTTGTGCACTGTATACAATCTTAGTGTGTGAATAAGCGCTTTTCCCAGCGTTTTGAGGCTTATTCAGCTCAGAATGGCTTAATACTGCACTATCTGACCAGGACAAGACAAACTAAGAACAGCCACACGGACATGAAAGTTTCTTAATTTACATTATAGTAAACAAGCATTATGGTTGAAAGCCATAATTTCCTGTCGGGAGAGCCTTTCCCTCTTTTGTGCACTGTATACAATCTTAGTGTGTGAATAAGCGCTTTTCCCAGCGTTTTGAGGCTTATTCAGCTCAGAATGGCTTAATACTGCACTATCTGACCAGGACAAGACAAACTAAGAACTCAGCCACGGACATGAAAGTTTTTTAATTTACTATTATAAAAACAAGCATTATGGTTGAAAGCCATAATTTCCTGTCGGGAGAGCCTTTCCCTCTTTTGTGCACTGTATACAATCTTAGTGTGTGAATAAGCGCTTTTCCCAGCGTTTTGAGGCTTATTCAGCTCAGAATGGCTTAATACTGCACTATCTGACCAGGACAAGACAAACTAAGAACTCAGCCACGGACATGAAAGTTTCTTAATTTACATATTAGTAAACAAGCATTATGGTTGAAAGCCATAATTTCCTGTCGGGAGAGCCTTTCCCTCTTTTGTGCACTGTATACAATCTTAGTGTGTGAATAAGCGCTTTTCCCAGCGTTTTGAGGCTTATTCAGCTCAGAATGGCTTAATACTGCACTATCTGACCAGGACAAGACAAACTAAGAACTCAGCCACACGGACATGAAAGTTTCTTAATTTACAATTTAGTAAACAAGCATTATGGTTGAAAGCCATAATTTCCTGTCGGGAGAGCCTTTCCCTCTTTTGTGCACTGTATACAATCTTAGTGTGTGAATAAGCGCTTTTCCCAGCGTTTTGAGGCTTATTCAGCTCAGAATGGCTTAATACTGCACTATCTGACCAGGACAAGACAAACTAAGAACTCAGCCACACGGACATGAAAGTTTCTTAATTTCATTATATAAACAAGCATTATGGTTGAAAGCCATAATTTCCTGTCGGGAGAGCCTTTCCCTCTTTTGTGCACTGTATACAATCTTAGTGTGTGAATAAGCGCTTTTCCCAGCGTTTTGAGGCTTATTCAGCTCAGAATGGCTTAATACTGCACTATCTGACCAGGACAGACAAACTAAGAACTCAGCCACACGGACATGAAAGTTTTTTATTTCATATTAGTAAACAAGCATTATGGTTGAAAGCCATAATTTCCTGTCGGGAGAGCCTTTCCCTCTTTTGTGCACTGTATACAATCTTAGTGTGTGAATAAGCGCTTTTCCCAGCGTTTTGAGGCTTATTCAGCTCAGAATGGCTTAATACTGCACTATCTGACCAGGACAAGACAAACTAAGAACTCAGCCACACGGACATGAAAGTTTCTTAATTTACAATTATTAGTAAACAAGCATTATGGTTGAAAGCCATAATTTCCTGTCGGGAGAGCCTTTCCCTCTTTTGTGCACTGTATACAATCTTAGTGTGTGAATAAGCGCTTTTCCCAGCGTTTTGAGGCTTATTCAGCTCAGAATGGCTTAATACTGCACTATCTGACCAGGACAAGACAAACTAAGAACTCAGCCACACGGACATGAAAGTTTTTTATTTACAATATTAGTAAAACCATTATGGAAAGCCATAATTTCCTGTCGGGAGAGCCTTTCCCTCTTTTGTGCACTGTATACAATCTTAGTGTGTGAATAAGCGCTTTTCCCAGCGTTTTGAGGCTTATTCAGCTCAGAATGGCTTAATACTGCACTATCTGACCAGGACAAGACAAACTAAGAACTCAGCCACGGACATGAAAGTTTTTAATTTCATTATAGTAAACAAGCATTATGGTTGAAAGCCATAATTTCCTGTCGGAGAGCCTTTCCCTCTTTGTGCTGTATACAATCTTAGTGTGTGAATAAGCGCTTTTCCCAGCGTTTTGAGGCTTATTCAGCTCAGAATGGCTTAATACTGCACTATCTGACCAGGACAAGACAAACTAAGAACTCAGCCACGGACATGAAAGTTTTTAATTTCCAAGCATTATGGAAAGCCATAATTTCCTGTCGGGAGAGCCTTTCCCTCTTTTGTGCACTGTATACAATCTTAGTGTGTGAATAAGCGCTTTTCCCAGCGTTTTGAGGCTTATTCAGCTCAGAATGGCTTAATACTGCACTATCTGACCAGGACAAGACAAACTAAGAACTCAGCCACACGGACATGAAAGTTTCTTAATTTCTATTATAGTAAACAAGCATTATGGTTGAAAGCCATAATTTCCTGTCGGGAGAGCCTTTCCCTCTTTTGTGCACTGTATACAATCTTAGTGTGTGAATAAGCGCTTTTCCCAGCGTTTTGAGGCTTATTCAGCTCAGAATGGCTTAATACTGCACTATCTGACCAGGACAAGACAAACTAAGAACTCAGCCACGGACATGAAAGTTTTTTAATTTCATTATAATAAACAAGCATTATGGTTGAAAGCCATAATTTCCTGTCGGGAGAGCCTTTCCCTCTTTTGTGCACTGTATACAATCTTAGTGTGTGAATAAGCGCTTTTCCCAGCGTTTTGAGGCTTATTCAGCTCAGAATGGCTTAATACTGCACTATCTGACCAGGACAAGACAAACTAAGAACTCAGCCACACGGACATGAAAGTTTCTTACTTTTACAATATTAGTAAACAAGCATTATGATTGAAAGCCATAATTTCCTGTCGGGAGAGCCTTTCCCTCTTTTGTGCACTGTATACAATCTTAGTGTGTGAATAAGCGCTTTTCCCAGCGTTTTGAGGCTTATTCAGCTCAGAATGGCTTAATACTGCACTATCTGACCAGGACAAGACAAACTAAGAACTCAGCCACTTGGACATGAAAGTTTTTAATTTCAATATAAACAAGCATTATGGTTGAAAGCCATAATTTCCTGTCGGGAGAGCCTTTCCCTCTTTTGTGCACTGTATACAATCTTAGTGTGTGAATAAGCGCTTTTCCAGCGTTTTGAGGCTTATTCAGCTCAGAATGGCTTAATACTGCACTATCTGACCAGGACAAGACAAACTAAGAACAGCCACGGACATGAAAGTTTCTTAATTTCATTATAATAAACAAGCATTATGGTTGAAAGCCATAATTTCTGTCGGGAGAGCCTTTCCCTCTTTTGTGCACTGTATACAATCTTAGTGTGTGAATAAGCGCTTTTCCCAGCGTTTTGAGGCTTATTCAGCTCAGAATGGCTTAATACTGCACTATCTGACCAGGACAAGACAAACTAAGAACTCAGCCACACGGACATGAAAGTTTCTTAATTTACAATATTAGTAAACAACCATTATGGTTGAAAGCCATAATTTCCTGTCGGGAGAGCCTTTCCCTCTTTTGTGCACTGTATACAATCTTAGTGTGTGAATAAGCGCTTTTCCCAGCGTTTTGAGGCTTATTCAGCTCAGAATGGCTTAATACTGCACTATCTGACCAGGACAAGACAAACTAAGAACTCAGCCACACGGACATGAAAGTTTCTTAATTTACAATATTAGTAAACAACATTATGGAAAGCCATAATTTCCTGTCGGGAGAGCCTTTCCCTCTTTTGTGCACTGTATACAATCTTAGTGTGTGAATAAGCGCTTTTCCCAGCGTTTTGAGGCTTATTCAGCTCAGAATGGCTTAATACTGCACTATCTGACCAGGACAAGACAAACTAAGAACTCAGCCACGGACATGAAAGTTTTTTAATTTATTATAATAAACAAGCATTATGGTTGAAAGCCATAATTTCCTGTCGGGAGAGCCTTTCCCTCTTTTGTGCACTGTATACAATCTTAGTGTGTGAATAAGCGCTTTTCCCAGCGTTTTGAGGCTTATTCAGCTCAGAATGGCTTAATACTGCACTATCTGACCAGGACAAGACAAACTAAGAACTCAGCCACTTGGACATGAAAGTTTTTTAATTTAATATAATAAACAAGCATTATGTTGAAAGCCATAATTTCCTGTCGGGAGAGCCTTTCCCTCTTTTGTGCACTGTATACAATCTTAGTGTGTGAATAAGCGCTTTTCCCAGCGTTTTGAGGCTTATTCAGCTCAGAATGGCTTAATACTGCACTATCTGACCAGGACAAGACAAACTAAGAACTCAGCCACACGGACATGAAAGTTTTTTAATTTCTATTATAATAAACAAGCATTATGGTTGAAAGCCATAATTTCCTGTCGGGAGAGCCTTTCCCTCTTTTTGTGCACTGTATACAATCTTAGTGTGTGAATAAGCGCTTTTCCCAGCGTTTTGAGGCTTATTCAGCTCAGAATGGCTTAATACTGCACTATCTGACCAGGACAAGACAAACTAAGAACTCAGCCACACGGACATGAAAGTTTTTTAATTTCAATATTATAATAAACAAGCATTATGGTTGAAAGCCATAATTTCCTGTCGGGAGAGCCTTTCCCTCTTTTGTGCACTGTATACAATCTTAGTGTGTGAATAAGCGCTTTTCCCAGCGTTTTGAGGCTTATTCAGCTCAGAATGGCTTAATACTGCACTATCTGACCAGGACAAGACAAACTAAGAACTCAGCCACACGGACATGAAAGTTTCTTAATTTACAATATTAGTAAACAAGCATTATGGTTGAAAGCCATAATTTCCTGTCGGGAGAGCCTTTCCCTCTTTTGTGCACTGTATACAATCTTAGTGTGTGAATAAGCGCTTTTCCCAGCGTTTTGAGGCTTATTCAGCTCAGAATGGCTTAATACTGCACTATCTGACCAGGACAAGACAAACTAAGAACACAGCCACTTGGACATGAAAGTTTTTTAATTTCTATTATAATAAACAAGCATTATGGTTGAAAGCCATAATTTCCTGTCGGGAGAGCCTTTCCCTCTTTTGTGCACTGTATACAATCTTAGTGTGTGAATAAGCGCTTTTCCCAGCGTTTTGAGGCTTATTCAGCTCAGAATGGCTTAATACTGCACTATCTGACCAGGACAAGACAAACTAAGAACTCAGCCACTTGGACATGAAAGTTTTTTAATTTCATTATAATAAACAAGCATTATGGTTGAAAGCCATAATTTCCTGTCGGGAGAGCCTTTCCCTCTTTTGTGCACTGTATACAATCTTAGTGTGTGAATAAGCGCTTTTCCCAGCGTTTTGAGGCTTATTCAGCTCAGAATGGCTTAATACTGCACTATCTGACCAGGACAAGACAAACTAAGAACTCAGCCACACGGACATGAAAGTTTCTTACTTTACAATATTAGTAAACAAGCATTATGGTGAAAGCCATAATTTCCTGTCGGGAGAGCCTTTCCCTCTTTTGTGCACTGTATACAATCTTAGTGTGTGAATAAGCGCTTTTCCCAGCGTTTTGAGGCTTATTCAGCTCAGAATGGCTTAATACTGCACTATCTGACCAGGACAAGACAAACTAAGAACTCAGCCACGGACATGAAAGTTTTTTAATTTACAATTATAGTAAACAAGCATTATGGTTGAAAGCCATAATTTCCTGTCGGGAGAGCCTTTCCCTCTTTTGTGCACTGTATACAATCTTAGTGTGTGAATAAGCGCTTTTCCCAGCGTTTTGAGGCTTATTCAGCTCAGAATGGCTTAATACTGCACTATCTGACCAGGACAAGACAAACTAAGAACTCAGCCACTTGGACATGAAAGTTTTTTAATTTCATATTAGTAAACAAGCATTATGGTTGAAAGCCATAATTTCCTGTCGGGAGAGCCTTTCCCTCTTTTGTGCACTGTATACAATCTTAGTGTGTGAATAAGCGCTTTTCCCAGCGTTTTGAGGCTTATTCAGCTCAGAATGGCTTAATACTGCACTATCTGACCAGGACAAGACAAACTAAGAACTCAGCCACACGGACATGAAAGTTTCTTACTTTACAATATTAGTAAACAAGCATTATGGTTGAAAGCCATAATTTCCTGTCGGGAGAGCCTTTCCCTCTTTTGTGCACTGTATACAATCTTAGTGTGTGAATAAGCGCTTTTCCAGCGTTTTGAGGCTTATTCAGCTCAGAATGGCTTAATACTGCACTATCTGACCAGGACAAGACAAACTAAGAACTCAGCCACTTGGACATGAAAGTTTCTTTTCAATATAGTATAAACAAGCATTATGGAAAGCCATAATTTCCTGTCGGGAGAGCCTTTCCCTCTTTTGTGCACTGTATACAATCTTAGTGTGTGAATAAGCGCTTTTCCCAGCGTTTTGAGGCTTATTCAGCTCAGAATGGCTTAATACTGCACTATCTGACCAGGACAAGACAAACTAAGAACTCAGCCACGGACATGAAAGTTTCTTACTTTACAATATTAGTAAACAAGCATTATGGTTGAAAGCCATAATTTCCTGTCGGGAGAGCCTTTCCCTCTTTTGTGCACTGTATACAATCTTAGTGTGTGAATAAGCGCTTTTCCCAGCGTTTTGAGGCTTATTCAGCTCAGAATGGCTTAATACTGCACTATCTGACCAGGACAAGACAAACTAAGAACTCAGCCACACGGACATGAAAGTTTCTTACTTTACAATATTAGTAAACAAGCATTATGGAAAGCCATAATTTCCTGTCGGGAGAGCCTTTCCCTCTTTTGTGCACTGTATACAATCTTAGTGTGTGAATAAGCGCTTTTCCCAGCGTTTTGAGGCTTATTCAGCTCAGAATGGCTTAATACTGCACTATCTGACCAGGACAAGACAAACTAAGAACTCAGCCACTTGGACATGAAAGTTTTTATTTCTATTATAATAAACAAGCATTATGGTTGAAAGCCATAATTTCCTGTCGGAGAGCCTTTCCCTCTTTTGTGCACTGTATACAATCTTAGTGTGTGAATAAGCGCTTTTCCCAGCGTTTTGAGGCTTATTCAGCTCAGAATGGCTTAATACTGCACTATCTGACCAGGACAAGACAAACTAAGAACTCAGCCACGGACATGAAAGTTTTTTATTTCTATTATATAAACAAGCATTATGGTTGAAAGCCATAATTTCCTGTCGGGAGAGCCTTTCCCTCTTTTGTGCACTGTATACAATCTTAGTGTGTGAATAAGCGCTTTTCCCAGCGTTTTGAGGCTTATTCAGCTCAGAATGGCTTAATACTGCACTATCTGACCAGGACAAGACAAACTAAGAACTCAGCCACGGACATGAAAGTTTTTAATTTCTATTATAATAAACAAGCATTATGGTTGAAAGCCATAATTTCCTGTCGGGAGAGCCTTTCCCTCTTTTGTGCACTGTATACAATCTTAGTGTGTGAATAAGCGCTTTTCCCAGCGTTTTGAGGCTTATTCAGCTCAGAATGGCTTAATACTGCACTATCTGACCAGGACAAGACAAACTAAGAACTCAGCCACTTGGACATGAAAGTTTTTTATTTCTATTATAATAAACAAGCATTATGGTTGAAAGCCATAATTTCCTGTCGGGAGAGCCTTTCCCTCTTTTGTGCACTGTATACAATCTTAGTGTGTGAATAAGCGCTTTCCCAGCGTTTTGAGGCTTATTCAGCTCAGAATGGCTTAATACTGCACTATCTGACCAGGACAAGACAAACTAAGAACTCAGCCACTTGGACATGAAAGTTTTTAATTTACATTATTAGTAAACAAGCATTATGGTTGAAAGCCATAATTTCCTGTCGGGAGAGCCTTTCCCTCTTTTGTGCACTGTATACAATCTTAGTGTGTGAATAAGCGCTTTTCCCAGCGTTTTGAGGCTTATTCAGCTCAGAATGGCTTAATACTGCACTATCTGACCAGGACAAGACAAACTAAGAACTCAGCCACGGACATGAAAGTTTTTTAATTTCTATATAATAAACAACATTATGGTTGAAAGCCATAATTTCCTGTCGGGAGAGCCTTTCCCTCTTTTGTGCACTGTATACAATCTTAGTGTGTGAATAAGCGCTTTTCCGCGTTTTGAGGCTTATTCAGCTCAGAATGGCTTAATACTGCACTATCTGACCAGGACAAGACAAACTAAGAACTCAGCCACACGGACATGAAAGTTTCTTACTTTACAATATTAGTAAACAACCATTATGGAAAGCCATAATTTCCTGTCGGGAGAGCCTTTCCCTCTTTTGTGCACTGTATACAATCTTAGTGTGTGAATAAGCGCTTTTCCCAGCGTTTTGAGGCTTATTCAGCTCAGAATGGCTTAATACTGCACTATCTGACCAGGACAAGACAAACTAAGAACTCAGCCACTTGGACATGAAAGTTTTTTAATTTCTATTATAATAAACAAGCATTATGGTTGAAAGCCATAATTCCTGTCGGGAGAGCCTTTCCTTTTGTGCACTGTATACAATCTTAGTGTGTGAATAAGCGCTTTTCCAGCGTTTTGAGGCTTATTCAGCTCAGAATGGCTTAATACTGCACTATCTGACCAGGACAAGACAAACTAAGAACTCAGCCACACGGACATGAAAGTTTCTTTTACAATATTAGTAAACAAGCATTATGTTGAAAGCCATAATTTCCTGTCGGGAGAGCCTTTCCCTCTTTTGTGCACTGTATACAATCTTAGTGTGTGAATAAGCGCTTTTCCCAGCGTTTTGAGGCTTATTCAGCTCAGAATGGCTTAATACTGCACTATCTGACCAGGACAAGACAAACTAAGAACTCAGCCACTTGGACATGAAAGTTTTTTATTTCATTATAATAAACAAGCATTATGGTTGAAAGCCATAATTTCCTGTCGGGAGAGCCTTTCCCTCTTTTGTGCACTGTATACAATCTTAGTGTGTGAATAAGCGCTTTTCCAGCGTTTTGAGGCTTATTCAGCTCAGAATGGCTTAATACTGCACTATCTGACCAGGACAAGACAAACTAAGAACAGCCACTTGGACATGAAAGTTTTTAATTTCTAATTATAATAAACAAGCATTATGGTTGAAAGCCATAATTTCCTGTCGGGAGAGCCTTTCCCTCTTTTGTGCACTGTATACAATCTTAGTGTGTGAATAAGCGCTTTTCCCAGCGTTTTGAGGCTTATTCAGCTCAGAATGGCTTAATACTGCACTATCTGACCAGGACAAGACAAACTAAGAACTCAGCCACGGACATGAAAGTTTCTTACTTTACAATATTAGTAAACAACCATTATGGTTGAAAGCCATAATTTCCTGTCGGGAGAGCCTTTCCCTCTTTTGTGCACTGTATACAATCTTAGTGTGTGAATAAGCGCTTTTCCCAGCGTTTTGAGGCTTATTCAGCTCAGAATGGCTTAATACTGCACTATCTGACCAGGACAAGACAAACTAAGAACTCAGCCACTTGGACATGAAAGTTTTTAATTTCTATTATAATAAACAAGCATTATGGTTGAAAGCCATAATTTCCTGTCGGGAGAGCCTTTCCCTCTTTTGTGCACTGTATACAATCTTAGTGTGTGAATAAGCGCTTTTCCCAGCGTTTTGAGGCTTATTCAGCTCAGAATGGCTTAATACTGCACTATCTGACCAGGACAAGACAAACTAAGAACTCAGCCACGGACATGAAAGTTTTTTTAATTTTATTAGTAAACAAGCATTATGGTTGAAAGCCATAATTTCCTGTCGGGAGAGCCTTTCCCTCTTTTGTGCACTGTATACAATCTTAGTGTGTGAATAAGCGCTTTTCCCAGCGTTTTGAGGCTTATTCAGCTCAGAATGGCTTAATACTGCACTATCTGACCAGGACAAGACAAACTAAGAACTCAGCCACACGGACATGAAAGTTTCTTAATTTACAATATTAGTAAACAACCATTATGGTTGAAAGCCATAATTTCCTGTCGGAGAGCCTTTCCCTCTTTTGTGCACTGTATACAATCTTAGTGTGTGAATAAGCGCTTTTCCCAGCGTTTTGAGGCTTATTCAGCTCAGAATGGCTTAATACTGCACTATCTGACCAGGACAAGACAAACTAAGAACTCAGCCACTTGGACATGAAAGTTTTTTAATTTCTATTATAGTAAACAAGCATTATGGTTGAAAGCCATAATTTCCTGTCGGGAGAGCCTTTCCCTCTTTTGTGCACTGTATACAATCTTAGTGTGTGAATAAGCGCTTTTCCCAGCGTTTTGAGGCTTATTCAGCTCAGAATGGCTTAATACTGCACTATCTGACCAGGACAAGACAAACTAAGAACTCAGCCACTTGGACATGAAAGTTTCTTATTTACAATATTAGTAAACAAGCATTATGGTTGAAAGCCATAATTTCCTGTCGGGAGAGCCTTTCCCTCTTTTGTGCACTGTATACAATCTTAGTGTGTGAATAAGCGCTTTTCCCAGCGTTTTGAGGCTTATTCAGCTCAGAATGGCTTAATACTGCACTATCTGACCAGGACAAGACAAACTAAGAACTCAGCCACGGACATGAAAGTTTCTTACTTTACAATATTAGTAAACAAGCATTATGGTGAAAGCCATAATTTCCTGTCGGGAGAGCCTTTCCCTCTTTTGTGCACTGTATACAATCTTAGTGTGTGAATAAGCGCTTTTCCCAGCGTTTTGAGGCTTATTCAGCTCAGAATGGCTTAATACTGCACTATCTGACCAGGACAAGACAAACTAAGAACTCAGCCACTTGGACATGAAAGTTTCTTATTTCAATATTAGTAAAACAACATTATGGTTGAAAGCCATAATTTCCTGTCGGGAGAGCCTTTCCCTCTTTTGTGCACTGTATACAATCTTAGTGTGTGAATAAGCGCTTTTCCCAGCGTTTTGAGGCTTATTCAGCTCAGAATGGCTTAATACTGCACTATCTGACCAGGACAAGACAAACTAAGAACTCAGCCACACGGACATGAAAGTTTCTTACTTTACAATATTAGTAAACAAGCATTATGGTTGAAAGCCATAATTTCCTGTCGGGAGAGCCTTTCCCTCTTTTGTGCACTGTATACAATCTTAGTGTGTGAATAAGCGCTTTTCCCAGCGTTTTGAGGCTTATTCAGCTCAGAATGGCTTAATACTGCACTATCTGACCAGGACAAGACAAACTAAGAACTCAGCCACACGGACATGAAAGTTTTTTATTTCTATTATAATAAACAAGCATTATGGTTGAAAGCCATAATTTCCTGTCGGGAGAGCCTTTCCCTCTTTTGTGCACTGTATACAATCTTAGTGTGTGAATAAGCGCTTTTCCCAGCGTTTTGAGGCTTATTCAGCTCAGAATGGCTTAATACTGCACTATCTGACCAGGACAAGACAAACTAAGAACTCAGCCACTTGGACATGAAAGTTTTTTTATTTCTATTATAATAAACAAGCATTATGGTTGAAAGCCATAATTTCCTGTCGGGAGAGCCTTTCCCTCTTTTGTGCACTGTATACAATCTTAGTGTGTGAATAAGCGCTTTTCCCAGCGTTTTGAGGCTTATTCAGCTCAGAATGGCTTAATACTGCACTATCTGACCAGGACAAGACAAACTAAGAACTCAGCCACTTGGACATGAAAGTTTTTTAATTTCTATTATAATAAACAAGCATTATGTTGAAAGCCATAATTTCCTGTCGGGAGAGCCTTTCCCTCTTTTGCACTGTATACAATCTTAGTGTGTGAATAAGCGCTTTTCCCAGCGTTTTGAGGCTTATTCAGCTCAGAATGGCTTAATACTGCACTATCTGACCAGGACAAGACAAACTAAGAACTCAGCCACGGACATGAAAGTTTTTTATTTCTATTATAATAAACAAGCATTATGGTTGAAAGCCATAATTTCCTGTCGGGAGAGCCTTTCCCTCTTTTGTGCACTGTATACAATCTTAGTGTGTGAATAAGCGCTTTTCCCAGCGTTTTGAGGCTTATTCAGCTCAGAATGGCTTAATACTGCACTATCTGACCAGGACAAGACAAACTAAGAACTCAGCCACGGACATGAAAGTTTTTTAATTTCTATTAGTAAACAAGCATTATGTTGAAAGCCATAATTTCCTGTCGGGAGAGCCTTTCCCTCTTTTGTGCACTGTATACAATCTTAGTGTGTGAATAAGCGCTTTTCCCAGCGTTTTGAGGCTTATTCAGCTCAGAATGGCTTAATACTGCACTATCTGACCAGGACAAGACAAACTAAGAACGCCACTTGGACATGAAAGTTTTTTAATTTCTATTATAATAAACAAGCATTATGGTTGAAAGCCATAATTTCCTGTCGGAGAGCCTTTCCCTCTTTGTGCACTGTATACAATCTTAGTGTGTGAATAAGCGCTTTTCCCAGCGTTTTGAGGCTTATTCAGCTCAGAATGGCTTAATACTGCACTATCTGACCAGGACAAGACAAACTAAGAACTCAGCCACTTGGACATGAAAGTTTCTTACTTTACAATATTAGTAAACAACCATTATGGTGAAAGCCATAATTTCCTGTCGGGAGAGCCTTTCCCTCTTTTGTGCACTGTATACAATCTTAGTGTGTGAATAAGCGCTTTTCCAGCGTTTTGAGGCTTATTCAGCTCAGAATGGCTTAATACTGCACTATCTGACCAGGACAAGACAAACTAAGAACTCAGCCACTTGGACATGAAAGTTTTTAGTAAACAACATTATGGTTGAAAGCCATAATTTCCTGTCGGGAGAGCCTTTCCCTCTTTTGTGCACTGTATACAATCTTAGTGTGTGAATAAGCGCTTTTCCCAGCGTTTTGAGGCTTATTCAGCTCAGAATGGCTTAATACTGCACTATCTGACCAGGACAAGACAAACTAAGAACTCAGCCACACGGACATGAAAGTTTCTTACTTTACAATATTAGTAAACAAGCATTATGGTGAAAGCCATAATTTCCTGTCGGGAGAGCCTTTCCCTCTTTGTGGCACTGTATACAATCTTAGTGTGTGAATAAGCGCTTTTCCCAGCGTTTTGAGGCTTATTCAGCTCAGAATGGCTTAATACTGCACTATCTGACCAGGACAAGACAAACTAAGAACTCAGCCACTTGGACATGAAAGTTTTTTATTTCTATTATAAAAACAAGCATTATGGTTGAAAGCCATAATTTCCTGTCGGGAGAGCCTTTCCCTCTTTTGTGCACTGTATACAATCTTAGTGTGTGAATAAGCGCTTTTCCCAGCGTTTTGAGGCTTATTCAGCTCAGAATGGCTTAATACTGCACTATCTGACCAGGACAAGACAAACTAAGAACTCAGCCACGGACATGAAAGTTTCTTACTTTACAATATTAGTAAACAACCATTATGATGAAAGCCATAATTTCCTGTCGGAGAGCCTTTCCCTCTTTTGTGCACTGTATACAATCTTAGTGTGTGAATAAGCGCTTTTCCCAGCGTTTTGAGGCTTATTCAGCTCAGAATGGCTTAATACTGCACTATCTGACCAGGACAAGACAAACTAAGAACTCAGCCACACATGAAAGTTTTACTTTACAATATTAGTAAACAAGCATTATGTTGAAAGCCATAATTTCCTGTCGGGAGAGCCTTTCCCTCTTTTGTGCACTGTATACAATCTTAGTGTGTGAATAAGCGCTTTTCCCAGCGTTTTGAGGCTTATTCAGCTCAGAATGGCTTAATACTGCACTATCTGACCAGGACAAGACAAACTAAGAACTCAGCCACGGACATGAAAGTTTTTTAATTTCATTATAATAAACAACCATTATGGTTGAAAGCCATAATTTCCTGTCGGGAGAGCCTTTCCCTCTTTTGTGCACTGTATACAATCTTAGTGTGTGAATAAGCGCTTTTCCCAGCGTTTTGAGGCTTATTCAGCTCAGAATGGCTTAATACTGCACTATCTGACCAGGACAAGACAAACTAAGACTCAGCCACGGACATGAAAGTTTCTTACTTTACAATATTAGTAAACAAGCATTATGGTTGAAAGCCATAATTTCCTGTCGGGAGAGCCTTTCCCTCTTTTGTGCACTGTATACAATCTTAGTGTGTGAATAAGCGCTTTTCCCAGCGTTTTGAGGCTTATTCAGCTCAGAATGGCTTAATACTGCACTATCTGACCAGGACAAGACAAACTAAGAACTCAGCCACTTGGACATGAAAGTTTTTAATTTCTATTAGTAAACAACCATTATGGTTGAAAGCCATAATTTCCTGTCGGGAGAGCCTTTCCCTCTTTTGTGCACTGTATACAATCTTAGTGTGTGAATAAGCGCTTTTCCCAGCGTTTTGAGGCTTATTCAGCTCAGAATGGCTTAATACTGCACTATCTGACCAGGACAAGACAAACTAAGAACTCAGCCACTTGGACATGAAAGTTTCTTACTTTACAATATTAGTAAACAAGCATTATGTTGAAAGCCATAATTTCCTGTCGGGAGAGCCTTTCCCTCTTTTGTGCACTGTATACAATCTTAGTGTGTGAATAAGCGCTTTTCCCAGCGTTTTGAGGCTTATTCAGCTCAGAATGGCTTAATACTGCACTATCTGACCAGGACAAGACAAACTAAGAACTCAGCCACTTGGACATGAAAGTTTTTTTTCTATTATAAACAAGCATTATGGTTGAAAGCCATAATTTCCTGTCGGGAGAGCCTTTCCCTCTTTTGTGCACTGTATACAATCTTAGTGTGTGAATAAGCGCTTTTCCCAGCGTTTTGAGGCTTATTCAGCTCAGAATGGCTTAATACTGCACTATCTGACCAGGACAAGACAAACTAAGAACTCAGCCACGGACATGAAAGTTTTACTTTCAATATTAGTAAACAAGCATTATGGTTGAAAGCCATTTCCTGTCGGGAGAGCCTTTCCCTCTTTTGTGCACTGTATACAATCTTAGTGTGTGAATAAGCGCTTTTCCCAGCGTTTTGAGGCTTATTCAGCTCAGAATGGCTTAATACTGCACTATCTGACCAGGACAAGACAAACTAAGAACTCAGCCACTTGACATGAAAGTTTTTTTAATTTCTATTATATAAAACAAGCATTATGGTTGAAAGCCATAATTTCCTGTCGGGAGAGCCTTTCCCTCTTTTGTGCACTGTATACAATCTTAGTGTGTGAATAAGCGCTTTTCCCAGCGTTTTGAGGCTTATTCAGCTCAGAATGGCTTAATACTGCACTATCTGACCAGGACAAGACAAACTAAGAACTCAGCCACTTGGACATGAAAGTTTTTTAATTTCTATTATAATAAACAAGCATTATGGTTGAAAGCCATAATTTCCTGTCGGGGAGCCTTTCCCTCTTTTGTGCACTGTATACAATCTTAGTGTGTGAATAAGCGCTTTTCCCAGCGTTTTGAGGCTTATTCAGCTCAGAATGGCTTAATACTGCACTATCTGACCAGGACAAGACAAACTAAGAACTCAGCCACTTGGACATGAAAGTTTCTTACTTTACAATATTAGTAAACAACCATTATGGTTGAAAGCCATAATTTCCTGTCGGGAGAGCCTTTCCCTCTTTTGTGCACTGTATACAATCTAGTGTGTGAATAAGCGCTTTTCCCAGCGTTTTGAGGCTTATTCAGCTCAGAATGGCTTAATACTGCACTATCTGACCAGGACAAGACAAACTAAGAACTCAGCCACGGACATGAAAGTTTTTAATTTATATTAGTAAACAAGCATTATGGTTGAAAGCCATAATTTCCTGTCGGGAGCCTTTCCCTCTTTTGTGCACTGTATACAATCTTAGTGTGTGAATAAGCGCTTTTCCCAGCGTTTTGAGGCTTATTCAGCTCAGAATGGCTTAATACTGCACTATCTGACCAGGACAAGACAAACTAAGAACTCAGCCACGGACATGAAAGTTTTTTAATTTCTATTATAATAAACAAGCATTATGGTTGAAAGCCATAATTTCCTGTCGGGAGAGCCTTTCCCTCTTTTGTGCACTGTATACAATCTTAGTGTGTGAATAAGCGCTTTTCCCAGCGTTTTGAGGCTTATTCAGCTCAGAATGGCTTAATACTGCACTATCTGACCAGACAAGACAAACTAAGAACTCAGCCACACGGACATGAAAGTTTTTTACTTTACAATATTAGTAAACAACCATTATGGTTGAAAGCCATAATTTCCTGTCGGGAGAGCCTTTCCCTCTTTTGGCACTGTATACAATCTTAGTGTGTGAATAAGCGCTTTTCCCAGCGTTTTGAGGCTTATTCAGCTCAGAATGGCTTAATACTGCACTATCTGACCAGGACAAGACAAACTAAGAACTCAGCCACTTGGACATGAAAGTTTTTTAATTTATTATAATAAACAAGCATTATGGTTGAAAGCCATAATTTCCTGTCGGGAGAGCCTTTCCCTCTTTTGTGCACTGTATACAATCTTAGTGTGTGAATAAGCGCTTTTCCCAGCGTTTTGAGGCTTATTCAGCTCAGAATGGCTTAATACTGCACTATCTGACCAGGACAAGACAAACTAAGAACAGCCACGGACATGAAAGTTTTTTAATTTCATTATAATAAACAAGCATTATGGTTGAAAGCCATAATTTCCTGTCGGGAGAGCCTTTCCCTCTTTTGTGCACTGTATACAATCTTAGTGTGTGAATAAGCGCTTTTCCCAGCGTTTTGAGGCTTATTCAGCTCAGAATGGCTTAATACTGCACTATCTGACCAGGACAAGACAAACTAAGAACTCAGCCACTTGGACATGAAAGTGCATTATGGTTGAAAGCCATAATTTCCTGTCGGGAGAGCCTTTCCCTCTTTTGTGCACTGTATACAATCTTAGTGTGTGAATAAGCGCTTTTCCCAGCGTTTTGAGGCTTATTCAGCTCAGAATGGCTTAATACTGCACTATCTGACCAGGACAAGACAAACTAAGAACTCAGCCACACATGAAAGTTTCTTACTTTACAATATTAGTAAACAACCATTATGTTGAAAGCCATAATTTCCTGTCGGGAGAGCCTTTCCCTCTTTTGTGCACTGTATACAATCTTAGTGTGTGAATAAGCGCTTTTCCAGCGTTTTGAGGCTTATTCAGCTCAGAATGGCTTAATACTGCACTATCTGACCAGGACAAGACAAACTAAGAACTCAGCCACGGACATGAAAGTTTTTATTTCTATTATAATAAACAACCATTATGGTTGAAAGCCATAATTTCCTGTCGGGAGAGCCTTTCCTCTTTTGTGCACTGTATACAATCTTAGTGTGTGAATAAGCGCTTTTCCAGCGTTTTGAGGCTTATTCAGCTCAGAATGGCTTAATACTGCACTATCTGACCAGGACAAGACAACTAAGAACTCAGCCACACGGACATGAAAGTTTTTTTTCTATTATAAACAAGCATTATGGTTGAAAGCCATAATTTCCTGTCGGGAGAGCCTTTCCCTCTTTTGTGCACTGTATACAATCTTAGTGTGTGAATAAGCGCTTTTCCCAGCGTTTTGAGGCTTATTCAGCTCAGAATGGCTTAATACTGCACTATCTGACCAGGACAAGACAAACTAAGAACTCAGCCACGGACATGAAAGTTTTTTTTTCATTATTAGTAAACAAGCATTATGGTTGAAAGCCATAATTTCCTGTCGGGAGAGCCTTTCCCTCTTTTGTGCACTGTATACAATCTTAGTGTGTGAATAAGCGCTTTTCCCAGCGTTTTGAGGCTTATTCAGCTCAGAATGGCTTAATACTGCACTATCTGACCAGGACAAGACAAACTAAGAACTCAGCCACGGACATGAAAGTTTTTTAATTTCATTATTAAACAACCATTATGGTTGAAAGCCATAATTTCCTGTCGGGAGAGCCTTTCCCTCTTTTGTGCACTGTATACAATCTTAGTGTGTGAATAAGCGCTTTTCCCAGCGTTTTGAGGCTTATTCAGCTCAGAATGGCTTAATACTGCACTATCTGACCAGGACAAGACAAACTAAGAACTCAGCCACTTGGACATGAAAGTTTTTAATTTCAATATAATAAACAAGCATTATGGTTGAAAGCCATAATTTCCTGTCGGGAGAGCCTTTCCCTCTTTTGTGCACTGTATACAATCTTAGTGTGTGAATAAGCGCTTTCCCAGCGTTTTGAGGCTTATTCAGCTCAGAATGGCTTAATACTGCACTATCTGACCAGGACAAGACAAACTAAGAACTCAGCCACGGACATGAAAGTTTCTTAATTTCAATATTATAAACAAGCATTATGGTTGAAAGCCATAATTTCCTGTCGGGAGAGCCTTTCCCTCTTTTGTGCACTGTATACAATCTTAGTGTGTGAATAAGCGCTTTTCCCAGCGTTTTGAGGCTTATTCAGCAGAATGGCTTAATACTGCACTATCTGACCAGGACAAGACAAACTAAGACTCAGCCACGGACATGAAAGTTTTTTTAATTTACATTATAATAAACAAGCATTATGGTTGAAAGCCATAATTTCCTGTCGGGAGAGCCTTTCCCTCTTTTGTGCACTGTATACAATCTTAGTGTGTGAATAAGCGCTTTTCCCCGTTTTGAGGCTTATTCAGCTCAGAATGGCTTAATACTGCACTATCTGACCAGGACAAGACAAACTAAGAACTCAGCCACTTGGACATGAAAGTTTTTTAATTTCATTATAATAAACAAGCATTATGGTTGAAAGCCATAATTTCCTGTCGGGAGAGCCTTTCCCTCTTTTGTGCACTGTATACAATCTTAGTGTGTGAATAAGCGCTTTTCCAGCGTTTTGAGGCTTATTCAGCTCAGAATGGCTTAATACTGCACTATCTGACCAGGACAAGACAAACTAAGAACTCAGCCACACATGAAAGTTTTTTTTATATTATAAAACAACCATTATGTTGAAAGCCATAATTTCCTGTCGGGAGAGCCTTTCCCTCTTTTGTGCACTGTATACAATCTTAGTGTGTGAATAAGCGCTTTTCCAGCGTTTTGAGGCTTATTCAGCTCAGAATGGCTTAATACTGCACTATCTGACCAGGACAAGACAACTAAGAACTCAGCCACACGGACATGAAAGTTTTTACTTTACAATATTAGTAAACAACATTATGGAAAGCCATAATTTCCTGTCGGGAGAGCCTTTCCCTCTTTTGTGCACTGTATACAATCTTAGTGTGTGAATAAGCGCTTTTCCCAGCGTTTTGAGGCTTATTCAGCTCAGAATGGCTTAATACTGCACTATCTGACCAGGACAAGACAAACTAAGAACTCAGCCACACGGACATGAAAGTTTTTTATTTCTATTATATAGTAAACAAGCATTATGGTTGAAACCATAATTTCCTGTCGGAGAGCCTTTCCCTCTTTTGTGCACTGTATACAATCTTAGTGTGTGAATAAGCGCTTTTCCCAGCGTTTTGAGGCTTATTCAGCTCAGAATGGCTTAATACTGCACTATCTGACCAGGACAAGACAAACTAAGAACTCAGCCACACGGACATGAAAGTTTCTTACTTTACAATATTAGTAAACACCATTATGGTTGAAAGCCATAATTTCCTGTCGGGAGAGCCTTTCCCTCTTTTGTGCACTGTATACAATCTTAGTGTGTGAATAAGCGCTTTTCCCAGCGTTTTGAGGCTTATTCAGCTCAGAATGGCTTAATACTGCACTATCTGACCAGGACAAGACAAACTAAGAACTCAGCCACGGACATGAAAGTTTTTTATTTCTATTATAAAACAAGCATTATGGTTGAAAGCCATAATTTCCTGTCGGGAGAGCCTTTCCCTCTTTTGTGCACTGTATACAATCTTAGTGTGTGAATAAGCGCTTTTCCCAGCGTTTTGAGGCTTATTCAGCTCAGAATGGCTTAATACTGCACTATCTGACCAGGACAAGACAAACTAAGAACTCAGCCACGGACATGAAAGTTTCTTACTTTACAATATTAGTAAACAACATTATGGTTGAAAGCCATAATTTCCTGTCGGGAGAGCCTTTCCTCTTTTGTGCACTGTATACAATCTTAGTGTGTGAATAAGCGCTTTTCCCAGCGTTTTGAGGCTTATTCAGCTCAGAATGGCTTAATACTGCACTATCTGACCAGGACAAGACAAACTAAGAACTCAGCCACGGACATGAAAGTTTTTAATTTCAATTATAATAAACAACCATTATGGTTGAAAGCCATAATTTCCTGTCGGAGAGCCTTTCCCTCTTTTGTGCACTGTATACAATCTTAGTGTGTGAATAAGCGCTTTTCCAGCGTTTTGAGGCTTATTCAGCTCAGAATGGCTTAATACTGCACTATCTGACCAGGACAAGACAAACTAAGAACACAGCCACTTGGACATGAAAGTTTTTTAATTTCATTATAATAAACAAGCATTATGGTTGAAAGCCATAATTTCCTGTCGGGAGAGCCTTTCCCTCTTTTGTGCACTGTATACAATCTTAGTGTGTGAATAAGCGCTTTTCCCAGCGTTTTGAGGCTTATTCAGCTCAGAATGGCTTAATACTGCACTATCTGACCAGGACAAGACAAACTAAGAACTCAGCCACGGACATGAAAGTTTTTATTTATTATAATAAACAAGCATTATGGTTGAAAGCCATAATTTCCTGTCGGGAGAGCCTTTCCCTCTTTTGTGCACTGTATACAATCTTAGTGTGTGAATAAGCGCTTTTCCCAGCGTTTTGAGGCTTATTCAGCTCAGAATGGCTTAATACTGCACTATCTGACCAGGACAAGACAAACTAAGAACTCAGCCACTTGGACATGAAAGTTTTTTTAATTTATTATTAAACAAGCATTATGGTTGAAAGCCATAATTTCCTGTCGGGAGAGCCTTTCCCTCTTTTGTGCACTGTATACAATCTTAGTGTGTGAATAAGCGCTTTTCCCAGCGTTTTGAGGCTTATTCAGCTCAGAATGGCTTAATACTGCACTATCTGACCAGGACAAGACAAACTAAGAACTCAGCCACTTGGACATGAAAGTTTTTAATTTCAATTATAATAAACAAGCATTATGGTTGAAAGCCATAATTTCCTGTCGGGAGAGCCTTTCCCTCTTTTGTGCACTGTATACAATCTTAGTGTGTGAATAAGCGCTTTTCCCAGCGTTTTGAGGCTTATTCAGCTCAGAATGGCTTAATACTGCACTATCTGACCAGGACAAGACAAACTAAGAACTCAGCCACACGGACATGAAAGTTTCTTACTTTACAATATTAGTAAACAACCATTATGATGAAAGCCATAATTTCCTGTCGGGAGAGCCTTTCCCTCTTTTGTGCACTGTATACAATCTTAGTGTGTGAATAAGCGCTTTTCCCAGCGTTTTGAGGCTTATTCAGCTCAGAATGGCTTAATACTGCACTATCTGACCAGGACAAGACAAACTAAGAACTCAGCCACTTGGACATGAAAGTTTCTTAATTTACAATATTAGTAAACAAGCATTATGGTTGAAAGCCATAATTTCCTGTCGGGAGAGCCTTTCCCTCTTTTGTGCACTGTATACAATCTTAGTGTGTGAATAAGCGCTTTTCCCAGCGTTTTGAGGCTTATTCAGCTCAGAATGGCTTAATACTGCACTATCTGACCAGGACAAGACAAACTAAGACTCAGCCACGGACATGAAAGTTTCTTACTTTACAATATTAGTAAACAACCATTATGGTTGAAAGCCATAATTTCCTGTCGGAGAGCCTTTCCCTCTTTTGTGCACTGTATACAATCTTAGTGTGTGAATAAGCGCTTTTCCCAGCGTTTTGAGGCTTATTCAGCTCAGAATGGCTTAATACTGCACTATCTGACCAGGACAAGACAAACTAAGAACTCAGCCACTTGGACATGAAAGTTTTTAATTTCTATTATAATAAACAAGCATTATGGTTGAAAGCCATAATTTCCTGTCGGGAGAGCCTTTCCCTTTTGTGCACTGTATACAATCTTAGTGTGTGAATAAGCGCTTTTCCCAGCGTTTTGAGGCTTATTCAGCTCAGAATGGCTTAATACTGCACTATCTGACCAGGACAAGACAAACTAAGAACTCAGCCACGGACATGAAAGTTTCTTACTTTACAATATTAGTAAACAAGCATTATGGTTGAAAGCCATAATTTCCTGTCGGGAGAGCCTTTCCCTCTTTTGTGCACTGTATACAATCTTAGTGTGTGAATAAGCGCTTTTCCCAGCGTTTTGAGGCTTATTCAGCTCAGAATGGCTTAATACTGCACTATCTGACCAGGACAAGACAAACTAAGAACACAGCCACTTGGACATGAAAGTTTTTTAATTTCTATTATAATAAACAAGCATTATGGTTGAAAGCCATAATTTCCTGTCGGGAGAGCCTTTCCCTCTTTTGTGCACTGTATACAATCTTAGTGTGTGAATAAGCGCTTTTCCCAGCGTTTTGAGGCTTATTCAGCTCAGAATGGCTTAATACTGCACTATCTGACCAGGACAAGACAAACTAAGAACTCAGCCACACGGACATGAAAGTTTCTTTACTTTACAATATTAGTAAACAACATTATGATGAAAGCCATAATTTCCTGTCGGGAGAGCCTTTCCCTCTTTTGTGCACTGTATACAATCTTAGTGTGTGAATAAGCGCTTTTCCAGCGTTTTTGAGGCTTATTCAGCTCAGAATGGCTTAATACTGCACTATCTGACCAGGACAAGACAAACTAAGAACACAGCCACTTGGACATGAAAGTTTTTTAATTTCTATTATATAAACAAGCATTATGGTTGAAAGCCATAATTTCCTGTCGGGAGAGCCTTTCCCTCTTTTGTGCACTGTATACAATCTTAGTGTGTGAATAAGCGCTTTTCCCAGCGTTTTGAGGCTTATTCAGCTCAGAATGGCTTAATACTGCACTATCTGACCAGGACAAGACAAACAAACTCTCAGCACACGGACATGAAAGTTTCTTACTTTACAATATTAGTAAACAACATTATGTTGAAAGCCATAATTTCCTGTCGGGAGAGCCCTTTCCCTCTTTTGTGCACTGTATACAATCTTAGTGTGTGAATAAGCGCTTTTCCCAGCGTTTTGAGGCTTATTCAGCTCAGAATGGCTTAATACTGCACTATCTGACCAGGACAAGACAAACTAAGAACACAGCCACTTGGACATGAAAGTTTTTTTTATTTCTATTATTAACATTATGGTTGAAAGCCATAATTTCCTGTCGGAGAGCCTTTCCCTCTTTTGTGCACTGTATACAATCTTAGTGTGTGAATAAGCGCTTTTCCCAGCGTTTTGAGGCTTATTCAGCTCAGAATGGCTTAATACTGCACTATCTGACCAGGACAAGACAAACTAAGAACACAGCCACTTGGACATGAAAGTTTTTAATTTCTATTATAAACAAGCATTATGGTTGAAAGCCATAATTTCCTGTCGGGAGAGCCTTTCCCTCTTTGTGCACTGTATACAATCTTAGTGTGTGAATAAGCGCTTTTCCCAGCGTTTTGAGGCTTATTCAGCTCAGAATGGCTTAATACTGCACTATCTGACCAGGACAAGACAAACTAAGAACAGCCACTTGGACATGAAAGTTTCTTACTTTACAATATTAGTAAACAACCATTATGTTGAAAGCCATAATTTCCTGTCGGGAGAGCCTTTCCCTCTTTTGTGCACTGTATACAATCTTAGTGTGTGAATAAGCGCTTTTCCGAGCGTTTTGAGGCTTATTCAGCTCAGAATGGCTTAATACTGCACTATCTGACCAGGACAAGACAAACTAAGAACACAGCCACTTGGACATGAAAGTTTTTTTATTTCTATTATAAACAAGCATTATGGTTGAAAGCCATAATTTCCTGTCGGGAGAGCCTTTCCCTCTTTTGTGCACTGTATACAATCTTAGTGTGTGAATAAGCGCTTTTCCGAGCGTTTTGAGGCTTATTCAGCTCAGAATGGCTTAATACTGCACTATCTGACCAGGACAAGACAAACTAAGAACACAGCCACTTGGACATGAAAGTTTTTTATTTCTATTATGTAAACAAGCATTATGGTTGAAAGCCATAATTTCCTGTCGGGAGAGCCTTTCCCTCTTTTGTGCACTGTATACAATCTTAGTGTGTGAATAAGCGCTTTTCCCAGCGTTTTGAGGCTTATTCAGCTCAGAATGGCTTAATACTGCACTATCTGACCAGGACAAGACAAACTAAGAACACAGCCACTTGGACATGAAAGTTTTTTAATTTCTATATAATAAACAAGCATTATGGTTGAAAGCCATAATTTCCTGTCGGGAGAGCCTTTCCCTCTTTTGTGCACTGTATATCTTAGTGTGTGAATAAGCGCTTTTCCCAGCGTTTTGAGGCTTATTCAGCTCAGAATGGCTTAATACTGCACTATCTGACCAGGACAAGACAAACTAAGAACTCAGCCACTTGGACATGAAAGTTTCTTACTTTACAATATTAGTAAACAACATTATGATGAAAGCCATAATTTCCTGTCGGGAGAGCCTTTCCCTCTTTTGTGCACTGTATACAATCTTAGTGTGTGAATAAGCGCTTTTCCGAGCGTTTTGAGGCTTATTCAGCTCAGAATGGCTTAATACTGCACTATCTGACCAGGACAAGACAAACTAAGAACACAGCCACTTGGACATGAAAGTTTTTTAATTTCTATTATAACCAAGCATTATGGTTGAAAGCCATAATTTCCTGTCGGGAGAGCCTTTCCCTCTTTTGTGCACTGTATACAATCTTAGTGTGTGAATAAGCGCTTTTCAGCGTTTTGAGGCTTATTCAGCTCAGAATGGCTTAATACTGCACTATCTGACCAGGACAAGACAAACTAAGAACACAGCCACTTGGACATGAAAGTTTTTAATTTCTATTATAATAAACAAGCATTATGGTTGAAAGCCATAATTTCCTGTCGGAGAGCCTTTCCCTCTTTTGTGCACTGTATACAATCTTAGTGTGTGAATAAGCGCTTTTCCCAGCGTTTTGAGGCTTATTCAGCTCAGAATGGCTTAATACTGCACTATCTGACCAGGACAAGACAAACTAAGAACTCAGCCACACGGACATGAAAGTTTCTTACTTTCAATATTAGTAAACAAGCATTATGATGAAAGCCATAATTTCCTGTCGGGAGAGCCTTTCCCTCTTTTGTGCACTGTATACAATCTTAGTGTGTGAATAAGCGCTTTTCCAGCGTTTTGAGGCTTATTCAGCTCAGAATGGCTTAATACTGCACTATCTGACAGGACAAGACAAACTAAGAACACAGCCACTTGGACATGAAAGTTTTTTATTTCTATTATTAAAACAATTATGTTGAAAGCCATAATTTCCTGTCGGGAGAGCCTTTCCCTCTTTTGTGCACTGTATACAATCTTAGTGTGTGAATAAGCGCTTTTCCCAGCGTTTTGAGCTTATTCAGCTCAGAATGGCTTAATACTGCACTATCTGACCAGGACAAGACAAACTAAGAACAGCCACTTGGACATGAAAGTTTTTTATTTCTATTATAATAAACAAGCATTATGGTTGAAAGCCATAATTTCCTGTCGGAGAGCCTTTCCTCTTTTTTGTGCACTGTATACAATCTTAGTGTGTGAATAAGCGCTTTTCCAGCGTTTTGAGGCTTATTCAGCTCAGAATGGCTTAATACTGCACTATCTGACCAGGACAAGACAAACTAAGAACACAGCCACTTGGACATGAAAGTTTTTTTATTTCTATTATATAAACAAGCATTATGGTTGAAAGCCATAATTTCCTGTCGGGAGAGCCTTTCCCTCTTTTGTGCACTGTATACAATCTTAGTGTGTGAATAAGCGCTTTTCCCAGCGTTTTGAGGCTTATTCAGCTCAGAATGGCTTAATACTGCACTATCTGACCAGGACAAGACAAACTAAGAACACAGCCACTTGGACATGAAAGTTTTTTAATTTCTATTATAATAAACAACATTATGGTTGAAAGCCATAATTTCCTGTCGGGAGAGCCTTTCCCTCTTTTGTGCACTGTATACAATCTTAGTGTGTGAATAAGCGCTTTTCCAGCGTTTTGAGGCTTATTCAGCTCAGAATGGCTTAATACTGCACTATCTGACCAGGACAAGACAAACTAAGAACACAGCCACTTGGACATGAAAGTTTTTTTACTTTACAATATTAGTAAACATTATGGTTGAAAGCCATAATTTCCTGTCGGGAGAGCCTTTCCCTCTTTTGTGCACTGTATACAATCTTAGTGTGTGAATAAGCGCTTTTCCCAGCGTTTTGAGGCTTATTCAGCTCAGAATGGCTTAATACTGCACTATCTGACCAGGACAAGACAAACTAAGAACACAGCCACTTGGACATGAAAGTTTTTTAATTTCTATTATAATAAACAAGCATTATGGTTGAAAGCCATAATTTCCTGTCGGGAGAGCCTTTCCCTCTTTGTGCACTGTATACAATCTTAGTGTGTGAATAAGCGCTTTTCCCAGCGTTTTGAGGCTTATTCAGCTCAGAATGGCTTAATACTGCACTATCTGACCAGGACAAGACAAACTAAGAACACAGCCACGGACATGAAAGTTTCTTACTTTACATATTAGTAAACAACATTATGATTGAAAGCCATAATTTCCTGTCGGGAGAGCCTTTCCCTCTTTTGTGCACTGTATACAATCTTAGTGTGTGAATAAGCGCTTTTCCAGCGTTTTGAGGCTTATTCAGCTCAGAATGGCTTAATACTGCACTATCTGACCAGGACAAGACAAACTAAGAACACAGCCACTTGGACATGAAAGTTTTTTTATTTCTATTATATAAACAAGCATTATGGTTGAAAGCCATAATTTCCTGTCGGAGAGCCTTTCCCTCTTTTGTGCACTGTATACAATCTTAGTGTGTGAATAAGCGCTTTTCCCAGCGTTTTGAGGCTTATTCAGCTCAGAATGGCTTAATACTGCACTATCTGACCCAGGACAAGACAAACTAAGAACAGCCACACGGACATGAAAGTTTCTTACTTTACAATATTAGTAAACAACCATTATGAT
>NW_026116235.1:0-17366 GCF_001640805.2 Lates calcarifer
TTTCACAAAGATTCATATTAGATAGGCTGCAATTTAGATTTCCACTCTCCTTTTAACAGGGTACAGCAGTTGTTCATTATGAGCTTATTTAGCGTCCAAATGCTGGCGTAAGGTGCATGTTCACACACTCGACTCACTTAGAGCATCCACAGCAGACAACAGGTTTCCCCTCGGCTATGATTGCTTTGAGACATTCTGAATGTAAACATGACAAATTGACATAGATTCGTGTTAGAGAGGCTGAGATTTAGATTTCCACTCTCCTTTTAACAAGGAACAGCAGTTGTTCATTCTGAGCTAATCGTGTCTGAATTCAGCTAACACTGGATCACACACACTGGTCTCACTTAGTAGAGCACCACTGAAAAGAAACAGATTTCCCCTGAGCCACTGACTGATGTCATAGATTGTGAATGTTTATAAACATTACAATTTCACAGAGATTCATATTAGAGAAGTTGAAATTTAAATTTCGCCTCTCCTTTTAAGAGGGTACAGCAATTGTTTATTGTGAGCTTATTCATCGTCCAAATGCTGCGTCTGGTAGATCTTCACACACTGGCCTCACTTAGAGCACCCAAAGAAGAAAAGAGGATTCCCGCCGGCAATATTGATCCTGAGCGTGTATGACTATTGTTCTAAATGTTTACAAACATTACGCTGAATGTTTACAAACATTATGTGAATGTTTACAAACATTATGCTGAATGTTTACAAACATTATGCTGAATGTTTACAAACATTACGCTGAATGTTTATAAACATTATAGATATTGATAAACATTTGCTGAATGTTTACAAACATTGCTGAATGTTTACAAACATTACGCTGAACAAACATTAAAATTTCACAAAGATTCATATTAGATAGGCTGCAATTTAGATTTCCACTCTCCTTTTAACAGGGTACAGCAGTTGTTCATTATGAGCTTATTTAGCGTCCAAATGCTGCGTAAGGTGCATGTTCACACACTCGACTCACTTAGAGCATCCACAGCAGACAACAGGTTTCGGCTATGATTGCTTTGAGACATTCTGAATGTAAACATGACAAATTGACATAGATTCGTGTTAGAGAGGCTGAGATTTAGATTTCCACTCTCCTTTTAACAAGGAACAGCAGTTGTTCATTCTGAGCTAATCGTGTCTGATTTCAGCTAACACTGGATCACACACACTGGTCTCACTTAGTAGAGCACCCACTGAAAGAAACAGATTTCCCCTGAGCCACTGACTGATGTCATAGATTGTGAATGTTTATAAACATTACAATTTCACAGAGATTCATATTAGAGAAGTTGAAATTTAAATTTCGGCCTCTCCTTTTAAGAGGGTACAGCAATTGTTTATTGTGAGCTTATTCATCGTCCAAATGCTGCGTCTGGTAGATCTTCACACACTGGCCTCACTTAGAGCACCCAAAGAAGAAAAGAGGATTCCCGCCGGCAATATTGATCCTGAGCGTGTATGACTATTGTTCTAAATGTTTACAAACATTACGCTGAATGTTTACAAACATTTTGAATGTTTTACAAACATTAAATGTTTACAAACATTACGCTGAATGTTTATAAACATTATAGATATTGATAAACATTTGGCTGAATGTTTACAAACATTACGCTGAATGTTTACAAACATTATGCTGAATGTTTACAAACATTAAAATTTCACAAAGATTCATATTAGATAGGCTGCAATTTAGATTTCCACTCTCCTTTTAACAGGGTACAGCAGTTGTTCATTATGAGCTTATTTAGCGTCCAAATGCTGCGTAAGGTGCATGTTCACACACTCGACTCACTTAGAGCATCCACAGCAGACAACAGGTTTCCCCTCGGCTATGATTGCTTTGAGACATTCTGAATGTAAACATGACAAATTGACATAGATTCGTGTTAGAGAGGCTGAGATTTAGATTTCCACTCTCCTTTTAACAAGGAACAGCAGTTGTTCATTCTGAGCTAATCGTGTCTGAATTCAGCTAACACTGGATCACACACACTGGTCTCACTTAGTAGAGCACCCACTGAAAGAAACAGATTTCCCCTGAGCCACTGACTGATGTCATAGATTGTGAATGTTTATAAACATTACAATTTCACAGAGATTCATATTAGAGAAGTTGAAATTTAAATTTCGCTCTCCTTTTAAGAGGGTACAGCAATTGTTTATTGTGAGCTTATTCATCGTCCAAATGCTGCGTCTGGTAGATCTTCACACACTGGCCTCACTTAGAGCACCCAAAGAAGAAAAGAGGATTCCCGCCGGCAATATTGATCCTGAGCGTGTATGACTATTGTTCTAAATGTTTACAAACATTACGCTGAATGTTTACAAACATTACGCTGAATGTTTACAAACATTATGCTGAATGTTTACAAACATTACGGTGAATGTTTACAACATTACATTATGAATGTTTACAAACATTATGCTGAATGTTTACAAACTGAATGTTTATAAACATTATAGATATTGATAAACATTTGCTGAATGTTTACAAACATTACGCTGAATGTTTACAAACATTATGCTGAATGTTTACAAACATTAAAATTTCACAAAGATTCATATTAGATAGGCTGCAATTTAGATTTCCACTCTCCTTTTAACAGGGTAAGCAGTTGTTCATTATGAGCTTATTTAGCGTCCAAATGCTGCGTAAGGTGCATGTTCACACACTCGACTCACTTAGAGCACCACAGCAGACAACAGGTTTCCCCTCGGCTATGATTGCTTTGAGACATTCTGAATGTAAACATGACAAATTGACATAGATTCGTGTTAGAGAGGCTGAGATTTAGATTTCCACTCTCCTTTTAACAAGGAACAGCAGTTGTTCATTCTGAGCTAATCGTGTCTGAATTCAGCTAACACTGGATCACACACACTGGTCTCACTTAGTAGAGCACCCACTGAAAGAAACAGATTTCCCCCTGAGCCACTGACTGATGTCATAGATTGTGAATGTTTATAAACATTACAATTTCACAGAGATTCATATTAGAGAAGTTGAAATTTAAATTTCGCTCTCCTTTTAAGAGGGTACAGCAATTGTTTATTGTGAGCTTATTCATCGTCCAAATGCTGCGTCTGGTAGATCTTCACACACTGGCCTCACTTAGAGCACCCAAAGAAGAAAAGAGGATTCCCGCCGGCAATATTGATCCTGAGCGTGTATGACTATTGTTCTAAATGTTTACAAACATTACGCTGAATGTTTACAAACATTAAATGTTTACAAACATTATGCTGAATGTTTACAAACATTACTGAATGTTTACAACATTAAATGTTTAAACATTCATTCTGAATGTTTACAAACACTGAATGTTTTACGCTGAATGTTTACATTATAGATATTGATAAACATTTGAATGTTTACAAACATTAAATGTTTTGACACATTAATGGAATGTTTTTAAATGTTTACAAACACAAAGATTCATATTAGATAGGCTGCAATTTAGATTTCCACTCTCCTTTTAACAGGGTACAGCAGTTGTTCATTATGAGCTTATTTAGCGTCCAAATGCTGCGTAAGGTGCATGTTCACACACTCGACTCACTTAGAGCACCACAGCAGACAACAGGTTTCCCCTCGGCTATGATTGCTTTGAGACATTCTGAATGTAAACATGACAAATTGACATAGATTCGTGTTAGAGAGGCTGAGATTTAGATTTCCACTCTCCTTTTAACAAGGAACAGCAGTTGTTCATTCTGAGCTAATCGTGTCTGAATTCAGCTAACACTGGATCACACACACTGGTCTCACTTAGTAGAGCACCCACTGAAAGAAACAGATTTCCCTGAGCCACTGACTGATGTCATAGATTGTGAATGTTTATAAACATTACAATTTCACAGAGATTCATATTAGAGAAGTTGAAATTTAAATTTCGGCTCTCCTTTTAAGAGGGTACAGCAATTGTTTATTGTGAGCTTATTCATCGTCCAAATGCTGCGTCTGGTAGATCTTCACACACTGGCCTCACTTAGAGCACCCAAAGAAGAAAAGAGGATTCCCGCCGGCAATATTGATCCTGAGCGTGTATGACTATTGTTCTAAATGTTTACAAACATTACGCTGAATGTTTACAAACATTACGCTGAATGTTTACAAACATTATGCTGAATGTTTACAAACATTACGCTGAATGTTTATAAACATTATAGATATTGATAAACATTAATGTTTACAAACATTACAATGTGCTGAATGTTTACAAACATTAAAGCATGCAGTCCCCAAAATTTCGCCAGATTCATATTAGATAGGCTGCAATTTAGATTTCCACTCTCCTTTTAACAGGGTACAGCAGTTGTTCATTATGAGCTTATTTAGCGTCCAAATGCTGCGTAAGGTGCATGTTCACACACTCGACTCACTTAGAGCACCACAGCAGACAACAGGTTTCCCCTCGGCTATGATTGCTTTGAGACATTCTGAATGTAAACATGACAAATTGACATAGATTCGTGTTAGAGAGGCTGAGATTTAGATTTCCACTCTCCTTTTAACAAGGAACAGCAGTTGTTCATTCTGAGCTAATCGTGTCTGAATTCAGCTAACACTGGATCACACACACTGGTCTCACTTAGTAGAGCACCCACTGAAAGAAACAGATTTCCCCTGAGCCACTGACTGATGTCATAGATTGTGAATGTTTATAAACATTACAATTTCACAGAGATTCATATTAGAGAAGTTGAAATTTAAATTTCGCCTCTCCTTTTAAGAGGGTACAGCAATTGTTTATTGTGAGCTTATTCATCGTCCAAATGCTGCGTCTGGTAGATCTTCACACACTGGCCTCACTTAGAGCACCAAAGAAGAAAAGAGGATTCCCGCCGGCAATATTGATCCTGAGCGTGTATGACTATTGTTCTAAATGTTTACAAACATTACGCTGAATGTTTACAAACATTACGCTGAATGTTTACAAACATTATGAATGTTTACAAACATTTGAATGTTTACAAACATTACGCTGACACACAATGTTTACAAACATTATGCTGAATGTTTACAAACATTAAATGTTTATAAACATTATAGATATTGATAAACATTTGGCTGAATGTTTACAAACATTAAAATTTCACACAAAGATTCATATTAGATAGGCTGCAATTTAGATTTCCACTCTCCTTTTAACAGGGTACAGCAGTTGTTCATTATGAGCTTATTTAGCGTCCAAATGCTGCGTAAGGTGCATGTTCACACACTCGACTCACTTAGAGCACCACAGCAGACAACAGGTTTCCCCTCGGCTATGATTGCTTTGAGACATTCTGAATGTAAACATGACAAATTGACATAGATTCGTGTTAGAGAGGCTGAGATTTAGATTTCCACTCTCCTTTTAACAAGGAACAGCAGTTGTTCATTCTGAGCTAATCGTGTCTGAATTCAGCTAACACTGGATCACACACACTGGTCTCACTTAGTAGAGCACCCACTGAAAGAAACAGATTTCCCCTGAGCCACTGACTGATGTCATAGATTGTGAATGTTTATAAACATTACAATTTCACAGAGATTCATATTAGAGAAGTTGAAATTTAAATTTCGCCTCTCCTTTTAAGAGGGTACAGCAATTGTTTATTGTGAGCTTATTCATCGTCCAAATGCTGCGTCTGGTAGATCTTCACACACTGGCCTCACTTAGAGCACCCAAAGAAGAAAAGAGGATTCCCGCCGGCAATATTGATCCTGAGCGTGTATGACTATTGTTCTAAATGTTTACAAACATTACGCTGAATGTTTACAAACATTATGCTGAATGTTTACAAACATTACGGTGAATGTTTACAAACATTAAATGTTTACAAACATTACGCTGAATGTTTATAAACATTATAGATATTGATAAACATTTGGCTGAATGTTTACAAACATTGCTGAATGTTTACAAACATTATGCCATTTAAAATTTCACAAAGATTCATATTAGATAGGCTGCAATTTAGATTTCCACTCTCCTTTTAACAGGGTACAGCAGTTGTTCATTATGAGCTTATTTAGCGTCCAAATGCTGCGTAAGGTGCATGTTCACACACTCGACTCACTTAGAGCACCACAGCAGACAACAGGTTTCCCCTCGGCTATGATTGCTTTGAGACATTCTGAATGTAAACATGACAAATTGACATAGATTCGTGTTAGAGAGGCTGAGATTTAGATTTCCACTCTCCTTTTAACAAGGAACAGCAGTTGTTCATTCTGAGCTAATCGTGTCTGAATTCAGCTAACACTGGATCACACACACTGGTCTCACTTAGTAGAGCACCCACTGAAAGAAACAGATTTCCCCTGAGCCACTGACTGATGTCATAGATTGTGAATGTTTATAAACATTACAATTTCACAGAGATTCATATTAGAGAAGTTGAAATTTAAATTTCGCTCTCCTTTTAAGAGGGTACAGCAATTGTTTATTGTGAGCTTATTCATCGTCCAAATGCTGCGTCTGGTAGATCTTCACACACTGGCCTCACTTAGAGCACCCAAAGAAGAAAAGAGGATTCCCGCCGGCAATATTGATCCTGAGCGTGTATGACTATTGTTCTAAATGTTTACAAACATTACGCTGAATGTTTACAAACATTACAATGTTTACAAACATTATGCTGAATGTTTACAAACATTACGCTGATGTTTACATTATAGATATTGATAAACATTTGCTGAATGTTTACAAACATTACGCTGAATGTTTACAAACATTATGCTGAATGTTTACAAACATTAAAATTTCACAAAGATTCATATTAGATAGGCTGCAATTTAGATTTCCACTCTCCTTTAACAGGTACAGCAGTTGTTCATTATGAGCTTATTTAGCGTCCAAATGCTGCGTAAGGTGCATGTTCACACACTCGACTCACTTAGAGCACCACAGCAGACAACAGGTTTCCCCTCGGCTATGATTGCTTTGAGACATTCTGAATGTAAACATGACAAATTGACATAGATTCGTGTTAGAGAGGCTGAGATTTAGATTTCCACTCTCCTTTTAACAAGGAACAGCAGTTGTTCATTCTGAGCTAATCGTGTCTGAATTCAGCTAACACTGGATCACACACACTGGTCTCACTTAGTAGAGCACCCACTGAAAGAAACAGATTTCCCCTGAGCCACTGACTGATGTCATAGATTGTGAATGTTATAAACATTACAATTTCACAGAGATTCATATTAGAGAAGTTGAAATTTAAATTTCGCCTCTCCTTTTAAGAGGGTACAGCAATTGTTTATTGTGAGCTTATTCATCGTCCAAATGCTGCGTCTGGTAGATCTTCACACACTGGCCTCACTTAGAGCACCCAAAGAAGAAAAGAGGATTCCCGCCGGCAATATTGATCCTGAGCGTGTATGACTATTGTTCTAAATGTTTACAAACATTACGCTGAATGTTTACAAACATTACGCTGAATGTTTATACTAACACATTATGCTGAATGTTTACAAACATTACGGTGAATGTTTACAAACATTATAGATATTGATAAACATTTGCTGAATGTTACAAACATTACTGAATGTTTACAAACATTACGCTGAATGTTTATAAACATTATAGATATTGATAAACATTTGGCTGAATGTTTACAAACATTTCGCTGAATGTTTACAAACATTATGCTGAATGTTTACAAACATTAAAATTTCACAAAGATTCATATTAGATAGGCTGCAATTTAGATTTCCACTCTCCTTTTAACAGGGTACAGCAGTTGTTCATTATGAGCTTATTTAGCGTCCAAATGCTGCGTAAGGTGCATGTTCACACACTCGACTCACTTAGAGCACCCACAGCAGACAACAGGTTTCCCCTCGGCTATGATTGCTTTGAGACATTCTGAATGTAAACATGACAAAATTGACATAGATTCGTGTTAGAGAGGCTGAGATTTAGATTTCCACTCTCCTTTTAACAAGGAACAGCAGTTGTTCATTCTGAGCTAATCGTGTCTGAATTCAGCTAACACTGGATCACACACACTGGTCTCACTTAGTAGAGCACCCACTGAAAGAAACAGATTTCCCCTGAGCCACTGACTGATGTCATAGATTGTGAATGTTTATAAACATTACAATTTCACAGAGATTCATATTAGAGAAGTTGAAATTTAAATTTCGCCTCTCCTTTTAAGAGGGTACAGCAATTGTTTATTGTGAGCTTATTCATCGTCCAAATGCTGCGTCTGGTAGATCTTCACACACTGGCCTCACTAGAGCACCCAAAGAAGAAAAGAGGATTCCCGCCGGCAATATTGATCCTGAGCGTGTATGACTATTGTTCTAAATGTTTACAAACATTACGCTGAATGTTTACAAACATTATGCTGATGTTACAAAATTACGCTGAATGTTTACAAACATTACGCTGAATGTTATAAACATTATACGATAATGATAAACATTTGGCTGAATGTTTACAAACATTACGCTGAATGTTTACAAACATTATAGATGTTGATAAACATTTGGATGAATGTTTACAAACATTATGCTGAATGTTTACAAACATTACGCTGAATGTTTATAAACATTATAGGATATTGATAAACATTTGGCTGAATGTTTACAAACATTACGCTGAATGTTTACAAACATTATGCTGAATGTTTACAAACATTAAAATTTCACAAAGATTCATATTAGATAGGCTGCAATTTAGATTTCCACTCTCCTTTTAACAGGGTACAGCAGTTGTTCATTATGAGCTTATTTAGCGTCCAAATGCTGCGTAAGGTGCATGTTCACACACTCGACTCACTTAGAGCACCACAGCAGACAACAGGTTTCCCCTCGGCTATGATTGCTTTGAGACATTCTGAATGTAAACATGACAAATTGACATAGATTCGTGTTAGAGAGGCTGAGATTTAGATTTCCACTCTCCTTTTAACAAGGAACAGCAGTTGTTCATTCTGAGCTAATCGTGTCTGAATTCAGCTAACACTGGATCACACACACTGGTCTCACTTAGTAGAGCACCCACTGAAAGAAACAGATTTCCCCTGAGCCACTGACTGATGTCATAGATTGTGAATGTTTATAAATTACAATTTCACAGAGATTCATATTAGAGAAGTTGAAATTTAAATTTCGCCTCTCCTTTTAAGAGGGTACAGCAATTGTTTATTGTGAGCTTATTCATCGTCCAAATGCTGCGTCTGGTAGATCTTCACACACTGGCCTCACTTAGAGCACCCAAAGAAGAAAAGAGGATTCCCGCCGGCAATATTGATCCTGAGCGTGTATGACTATTGTTCTAAATGTTTACAAACATTACTGAATGTTTACAAACATTACTGAATGTTTACAAACATTATGCTGAATGTTTACAAACATTACGCTGAATGTTTACATTACAAATGTTTACAGCCAAACATTTCACATTAAATGGAATGTTTACAGAACACAAACATTAATGTTTACAAACATTATCAAACATTAAATGTTACAAACATTTTTCACAAAGATTCATATTAGATAGGCTGCAATTTAGATTTCCACTCTCCTTTTAACAGGGTACAGCAGTTGTTCATTATGAGCTTATTTAGCGTCCAAATGCTGCGTAAGGTGCATGTTCACACACTCGACTCACTTAGAGCACCACAGCAGACAACAGGTTTCCCCTCGGCTATGATTGCTTTGAGACATTCTGAATGTAAACATGACAAATTGACATAGATTCGTGTTAGAGAGGCTGAGATTTAGATTTCCACTCTCCTTTTAACAAGGAACAGCAGTTGTTCATTCTGAGCTAATCGTGTCTGAATTCAGCTAACACTGGATCACACACACTGGTCTCACTTAGTAGAGCACCCACTGAAAGAAACAGATTTCCCCTGAGCCACTGACTGATGTCATAGATTGTGAATGTTTATAAACATTACAATTTCACAGAGATTCATATTAGAGAAGTTGAAATTTAAATTTCGCTCTCCTTTTAAGAGGGTACAGCAATTGTTTATTGTGAGCTTATTCATCGTCCAAATGCTGCGTCTGGTAGATCTTCACACACTGGCCTCACTTAGAGCACCCAAAGAAGAAAAGAGGATTCCGCCGGCAATATTGATCCTGAGCGTGTATGACTATTGTTCTAAATGTTTACAAACATTACGCTGAATGTTTACAAACATTATGCTGAATGTTTACAAACATTACGGTGAATGTTTACAAACATTATGCTGAATGTTTACAAACATTACGCTGAATGTTTATAAACATTATAGATATTGCATAAACATTTGGCTGAATGTTTACAAACATTACGCTGAATTGTTTACAAACATTATGCTGAATGTTTACAAACATTAAAAATTTCACAAAGATTCATATTAGATAGGCTGCAATTTAGATTTCCACTCTCCTTTTAACAGGGTACAGCAGTTGTTCATTATGAGCTTATTTAGCGTCCAAATGCTGCGTAAGGTGCATGTTCACACACTCGACTCACTTAGAGCACCACAGCAGACAACAGGTTTCCCCTCGGCTATGATTGCTTTGAGACATTCTGAATGTAAACATGACAAATTGACATAGATTCGTGTTAGAGAGGCTGAGATTTAGATTTCCACTCTCCTTTTAACAAGGAACAGCAGTTGTTCATTCTGAGCTAATCGTGTCTGAATTCAGCTAACACTGGATCACACACACTGGTCTCACTTAGTAGAGCACCCACTGAAAGAAAGATTTCCCCTGAGCCACTGACTGATGTCATAGATTGTGAATGTTTATAAACATTACAATTTCACAGAGATTCATATTAGAGAAGTTGAAATTTAAATTTCGCTCTCCTTTTAAGAGGGTACAGCAATTGTTTATTGTGAGCTTATTCATCGTCCAAATGCTGCGTCTGGTAGATCTTCACACACTGGCCTCACTTAGAGCACCCAAAGAAGAAAAGAGGATTCCCCGGCAATATTGATCCTGAGCGTGTATGACTATTGTTCTAAATGTTTACAAACATTACGCTGAATGTTTACAAACATTACGCCGCTGAACAAACATTATGAATGTTTACAAACATTATGCTGAATGTTTACAAACATTACGCTGAATGTTTATAAACATTATAGATATTGATAAACATTTGGCTGAATGTTTACAAACATTAAAATGTTCATTATGCTGAATGTTTACAAACATTAAAATTTCACAAAGATTCATATTAGATAGGCTGCAATTTAGATTTCCACTCTCCTTTTAACAGGGTACAGCAGTTGTTCATTATGAGCTTATTTAGCGTCCAAATGCTGCGTAAGGTGCATGTTCACACACTCGACTCACTTAGAGCACCACAGCAGACAACAGGTTTCCCCTCGGCTATGATTGCTTTGAGACATTCTGAATGTAAACATGACAAATTGACATAGATTCGTGTTAGAGAGGCTGAGATTTAGATTTCCACTCTCCTTTTAACAAGGAACAGCAGTTGTTCATTCTGAGCTAATCGTGTCTGAATTCAGCTAACACTGGATCACACACACTGGTCTCACTTAGTAGAGCACCCACTGAAAGAAACAGATTTCCCCTGAGCCACTGACTGATGTCATAGATTGTGAATGTTTATAAACATTACAATTTCACAGAGATTCATATTAGAGAAGTTGAAATTTAAATTTCGCTCTCCTTTTAAGAGGGTACAGCAATTGTTTATTGTGAGCTTATTCATCGTCCAAATGCTGCGTCTGGTAGATCTTCACACACTGGCCCTCACTTAGAGCACCCAAAGAAGAAAAGAGGATTCCCGCCGGCAATATTGATCCTGAGCGTGTATGACTATTGTTCTAAATGTTTACAAACATTACGCTGAATTTACATTTGCTGAATGTTTACAAACATTACTGCTGAATGTTTACAAACATTTATGCTGAATGTTTACAAACATTACGCTGAATGTTTATAAACATTATAGATATTGATAAACATTTGGCTGAATGTTTTACAAACATTACGGCTGAATGTTTACAAACATTGATGCTGATAGCTGAATTTTACAAACATTAAAAATTTCACAAAGATTCATATTAGATAGGCTGCAATTTAGATTTCCACTCTCGCTTTTAACAGGGGTACAGCAGTTGTTCATTATGAGCTTATTTAGCGTCCAAATGCTGCGTAAGGGTGCATGTTCACACACTCGACTCACTTAGAGCATCCACAGCAGACAACAGGTTTTCCCCTCGGCTATGATTGCTTTGAGACATTCTGAATGTAAACATGACAAATTGACATAGATTCGTGTAGAGAGGCTGAGATTTAGATTTCCACTCTCCTTTTAACAAGGAACAGCAGTTGTTCATTCTGAGCTAATCGTGTCTGAATTCAGCTAACACTGGATCACACACACTGGTCTCACTTAGTAGAGACCCACTGAAAGAAACAGATTTCCCCTGAGCCACTGACTGATGTCATAGATTGTGAATGTTTATAAACATTACAATTTCACAGAGATTCATATTAGAGAAGTTGAAATTTAAATTTCGCCTCTCCTTTTAAGAGGGTACAGCAATTGTTTATTGTGAGCTTATTCATCGTCCAAATGCTGCGTCTAGTAGATCTTCACACACTGGCCTCACTTAGAGCACCCAAAGAAGAAAAGAGGATTCCCGCCGGCAATATTGATCCTGAGCGTGTATGACTATTGTTCTAAATGTTTACAAACATTACGCTGAATGTTTACAAACATTATGCTGAATGTTTACAAACATTACGTGAATGTTTATAAACATTATAGATATTGATAAACATTTGCTGAATGTGAATGTTTACAAACATTTGGCTGAATGTTTACAAATGCTGAATGTTTATAAACATTATAAATATTGATAAACATTTGGCTGAATGTTTACAAACATTAAAATTTCACAAAGATTCATATTAGATAGGCTGCAATTTAGATTTCCACTCTCTTTTAACAGGGTACAGCAGTTGTTCATTCTGAGCTAATCGTGTCTGAATTCAGCTAACACTGGATCACACACACTGGTCTCACTTAGTAGAGACCCACTGAAAGAACAGATTTCCCCTGAGCCACTGACTGATGTCATAGATTGTGAATGTTTATAAACATTACAATTTCACAGAGATTCATATTAGAGAAGTTGAAATTTAAATTTCGCCTCTCCTTTAAAGAGGGTACAGCAATTGTTTATTGTGAGCTTATTCATCGTCCAAATGCTGCGTCTAGTAGATCTTCACACACTGGCCTCACTTAGAGCACCCAAAGAAGAAAAGAGGATTCCCGCCGGCAATATTGATCCTGAGCGTGTATGACTATTGTTCTAAATGTTTACAAACATTATGCTGAATGTTTACAAACATTACTGAATGTTTACATTATAGATATTGATAAACATTTGGCTGAATGTTTACAAACATTTGGCTGAATGTTTACAAACATTAATGTTTACATTTGAATGGACATTTGGCTGAATGTTTACAAACATTAAAGACACAAATGTTTACAAACATTAAAATTTCACAAAGATTCATATTAGATAGGCTGCAATTTAGATTTCCACTCTCCTTTTAACAGGGTACAGCAGTTGTTCATTATGAGCTTATTTAGCGTCCAAATGCTGCGTAAGGTGCATGTTCACACACTCGACTCACTTAGAGCACCACAGCAGACAACAGGGTTCCCCTCGGCTATGATTGCTTTGAGACATTCTGAATGTAAACATGACAAATTGACATAGATTCGTGTTAGAGAGACTGAGATTTAGATTTCCACTCTCCTTTTAACAAGGAACAGCAGTTGTTCATTCTGAGCTAATCGTGTCTGAATTCAGCTAACACTGGATCACACACACTGGTCTCACTTAGTAGAGACCCACTGAAAGAAACAGATTTCCCCTGAGCCACTGACTGATGTCATAGATTGTGAATGTTTATAAACATTACAATTTCACAGAGATTCATATTAGAGAAGTTGAAATTTAAATTTCGCCTCTCCTTTAAGAGGGTACAGCAATTGTTTATTGTGAGCTTATTCATCGTCCAAATGCTGCGTCTAGTAGATCTTCACACACTGGCCTCACTTAGAGCACCCAAAGAAGAAAAGAGGATTCCCGCCGGCAATATTGATCCTGAGCGTGTATGACTATTGTTCTAAATGTTTACAAACATTACGCTGAATGTTTACAAACATTATGCTGAATGTTTACAAACATTACGGTGAATGTTTATAAACATTATAGATATTGATAAACATTTGCTGAATGTTTACAACATTTGGCTGAATGTTTACAAACATTTGGCTGAATGTTTACAAACATTACGCTGAATGTTTATAAACATTATAATATTGATAAACATTTGGCTGAATGTTTACAAACATTAAAATTTCACAAAGATTCATATTAGATAGGCTGCAATTTAGATTTCCACTCTCTTTTAACAGGGTACAGCAGTTGTTCATTCTGAGCTAATCGTGTCTGAATTCAGCTAACACTGGATCACACACACTGGTCTCACTTAGTAGAGACCCACTGAAAGAAACAGATTTCCCCCTGAGCCACTGACTGATGTCATAGATTGTGAATGTTTATAAACATTACAATTTCACAGAGATTCATATTAGAGAAGTTGAAATTTAAATTTCGCCTCTCCTTTAAAGAGGGTACAGCAATTGTTTATTGTGAGCTTATTCATCGTCCAAATGCTGCGTCTAGTAGATCTTCACACACTGGCCTCACTTAGAGCACCCAAAGAAGAAAAGAGGATTCCCGCGGCAATATTGATCCTGAGCGTGTATGACTATTGTTCTAAATGTTTACAAACATTATGCTGAATGTTTACAAACATTACGGTGAATGTTTACAAACATTACTAGATATTGATAAACATTTGGCTGAATGTTTACAAACATTTGGCTGAATGTTTACAAACATTACGCTGAATGTTTATCAAACATTACGCTGATGTTATAAACATTATTGATATTGATAAACATTTGGCTGAATGTTTACAAACATTTGGCTGAATGTTTACAAACATTACGCTGAATGTTTATAAACATTATAGATATTGATAAACATTTGGCTGAATGTTTACAAACATTAAAATTTCACAAAGATTCATATTAGATAGGCTGCAATTTAGATTTCCACTCTCCTTTTAACAGGGTACAGCAGTTGTTCATTATGAGCTTATTTAGCGTCCAAATGCTGCGTAAGGTGCATGTTCACACACTCGACTCACTTAGAGCACCCACAGCAGACAACAGGGTTCCCCTCGGCTATGATTGCTTTTGAGACATTCTGAATGTAAACATGACAAATTGACATAGATTCGTGTTAGAGAGACTGAGATTTAGGATTTCCACTCTCCTTTTTAACAAGGAACAGCAGTTGTTCATTCTGAGCTAATCGTGTCTGAATTCAGCTAACACTGGATCACACACACTGGTCTCACTTAGTAGAGACCCACTGAAAGAAACAGATTTCCCCTGAGCCACTGACTGATGTCATAGATTGTGAATGTTTATAAACATTACAATTTCACAGAGATTCATATTAGAGAAGTTGAAATTTAAATTTCGCCTCTCCTTTAAAGAGGGTACAGCAATTGTTTATTGTGAGCTTATTCATCGTCCAAATGCTGCGTCTAGTAAGATCTTCACACACTGGCCTCACTTAGAGCACCCAAAGAAGAAAAGAGGATTCCCGCCGGCAATATTGATCCTGAGCGTGTATGACTATTGTTCTAAATGTTTACAAACATTACGCTGAATGTTTACAAACATTATGCTTGAATGTTTACAAACATTACGGTAGCATATTGATTTACAAACATTATCGGTGAATGTTTACAAACATTACGCTGAATGTTTATAAACATATAGATATTGATAAACATTTGGCTGAATGTTTACAAAACATTTGGCTGAATGTTACAAACATTACGGCTGAATGTTTATAAACATTATAGATATTGATAAACATTTGGCTGAATGTTTACAAACAATTAAAATTTCACAAAGATTCATATTAGATAGGCTGCAATTTAGATTTCCACTCTCCTTTTAACAGGGTACAGCAGTTGTTCATTATGAGCTTATTTAGCGTCCAAATGCTGCGTAAGGTGCATGTTCACACACTCGACTCACTTAGAGCACCCACAGCAGACAACAGGGTTCCCCTCGGCTATGATTGCTTTGAGACATTCTGAATGTAAACATGACAAATTGACATAGATTCGTGTTAGAGAGACTGAGATTTAGATTTCCACTCTCCTTTTAACAAGGAACAGCAGTTGTTCATTCTGAGCTAATCGTGTCTGAATTCAGCTAACACTGGATCACACACACTGGTCTCACTTAGTAGAGACCCACTGAAAGAAACAGATTTCCCCTGAGCCACTGACTGATGTCATAGATTGTGAATGTTTATAAACATTACAATTTCACAGAGATTCATATTAGAGAAGTTGAAATTTAAATTTCGCCTCTCCTTTAAAGAGGGTACAGCAATTGTTTATTGTGAGCTTATTCATCGTCCAAATGCTGCGTCTAGTAGATCTTCACACACTGGGCCTCACTTAGAGCACCCAAAGAAGAAAAGAGGATTCCCGCCGGCAATATTGATCCTGAGCGTGTATGACTATTGTTCTAAATGTTTACAAACATTACGCTGAATGTTTACAACATTATGCTGAATGTTTACAAACATTACGGTGAATGTTTTATAAACATTATAGATATTGATAAACATTTGGCTGAATGTTTACAAACCTGAATGTTTAAACATTTGGCTGAATGTTTACAAACATTACGCTGAATGTTTATAAACATTATAATATTGATAAACATTTGGCTGAATGTTTACAAACATTAAAATTTCACAAAGATTCATATTAGATAGGCTGCAATTTAGATTCCACTCTCTTTTAACAGGGTACAGCAGTTGTTCATTCTGAGCTAATCGTGTCTGAATTCAGCTAACACTGGATCACACACACTGGTCTCACTTAGTAGAGACCCACTGAAAGAAACAGATTTCCCTGAGCCACTGACTGATGTCATAGATTGTGAATGTTTATAAACATTACAATTTCACAGAGATTCATATTAGAGAAGTTGAAATTTAAATTTCGCCTCTCCTTTAAAGAGGGTACAGCAATTGTTTATTGTGAGCTTATTCATCGTCCAAATGCTGCGTCTAGTAGATCTTCACACACTGGCCTCACTTAGAGCACCCAAAGAAGAAAAGAGGATTCCCGCCGGCAATATTGATCCTGAGCGTGTATGACTATTGTTCTAAATGTTTACAAACATTACTGAATGTTTACAAACATTATGCTGAATGTTTATAAACATTATAGATATTGATAAACA
>NW_026116236.1:0-30148 GCF_001640805.2 Lates calcarifer
AAGGGAAAAAGATCCCCCTCGGCCGATGACTGTTTCCATACATCCCGACTGTACATGAACATTAGAATTTGACAAATATTCATATAAACGTGGTTGAGATCTTACTTTCTCATTTCATTAGACAGCAGTTTTTAATGAGAGGTTAGTCAGCGAGCAGAAGCCGAGACAGGAGGACTTTCAGACGCGGTACTCACTGTGAGCAGAAGCCGAGACAAGAGGACTTGCAGACGCGGGACTCACTGTGAGTCCACAGAAGGGAAAAAAGATCCCCCTCGGCCGCTGACTGTTTCCATACATCCCGTCTGTACATGAACATTAGAATTTGACAAATATTCACATAAACGTGGTTGAGATCTTACTTTCTCATATCCTTTCATTAGACAGCAGTTTTTAATTATGAGCTTAGTGACGAGTAGAAGACGAGACAGGAGGACTTTCAGAGGCGGGACTCACTGTGAGCAGAAGCCGAGACAGGAGGACTCTCAGACGCGGGACTCACTGTGAGTTCACAGAAGGGAAAAAGATCCCGCTCGGCCGCTGACTGTTTCCATACATCCCGACTGCACATGAACATTAGAATTTGACCAATATTCATATTAAAGTGGCTGAAATCTCATCTTCTCCTCTCCGTTCACTGGAGACAGCTCTTGAGAATTCTGACCTTAATGAGAGAGCAGAAGCCGAGACAAGAGGACTTGCAGACGCGGGACTCACTGTGAGTCCACAGAAGGGAAAAAGATCCCCCTCGGCCGCTGACTGTTTCCATACATCCCGTCTGTACATGAACATTAGAATTTGACAAATATTCACATAAACGTGGTTGAGATCTTACTTTCTCATATCCTTTCATTAGACAGCAGTTTTTAATTATGAGCTTAGTGACGAGGAGAAGACGAGACAGGAGGACTTTCAGAGGCGGGACTCACTGTGAGCAGAAGCCGAGACAGGAGGACTCTCAGACGCGGGACTCACTGTGAGTTCACAGAAGGGAAAAAGATCCCCTCGGCCGATGACTGTTTCCATACATCCCGACTGTACATGAACATTAGAATTTGACAAATATTCATTAAACGTGGTTGAGATCTTACTTTCTCATTTCCTTTCATTAGACAGCAGTTTTTAATTATGAGCTTAGTGAGAGTAGAAGCCGAGACAGGAGGACTTTCAGACGCGGGACTCACTGTGAGCAGAAGCCGAGACAGGAGGACTCTCAGACGTGGGACTCACTGTGAGTCCACAGAAGGGAAAAAGATCCCGCTCGGCCGCTGACTGTTTCCATACATCCCGACTGTACATGAACATTAGAATTTGACCAATATTCATATTAAAGTGGCTGAAATCTCATCTTCTCCTCTCCGTTCACCTGGAGACAGCTCTTGAGAATTCTGACCTTAATGAGAGAGCAGAAGCCGAGACAAGAGGACTTGCAGACGCGGGGACTCACTGTCCACTCCCACAGAAGGGAAAAAGATCCCTCTCAGCCCGCTGACCGTTTCCATACACCCACATTATTCATGAACATTCGAATTAACAAACATTCATATTAAAGTGGCTGAATTGTCATTTTCTCCTCTCGTTTCGCTGGAGACAGCATTTGTTAATTGTGAGCTTTATCAGCGACGGAAAGAAGTAAAACACAGATGTTGACTCACTGGCCTCAGACAGTTTTATTAATGTGGCTGAAATTTTTACTTTCTCCCCTCCTTTCACAAGACAGCAGTTTTTCATTCTGAGCTTAGTGACCGAGTAGAAGACGAGACAGGAGGACTTTCCAGAGGCGGGACTCACTGTGAGCAGAAGCCGAGACAGGAGGACTCTCAGACGCGGGACTCACTGTGAGTTCACAGAAGGGAAAAAGATCCCCCTCGGCCGATGACTGTTTCCATACATCCCGACTGTACATGAACATTAGAATTTGACAAATATTCATATAAACGTGGTTGAGATCTTACTTTCTCATTTCATTAGACAGCAGTTTTTAATTATGAGGTTAGTCAGCGAGCAGAAGCCGAGACAGGAGGACTTTCAGACGCGGTACTCACTGTGAGCAGAAGCCGAGACAAGAGGACTTGCAGACGCGGGACTCACTGTGAGTCCACAGAAGGGAAAAAGATCCCCCTCGGCCGCTGACTGTTTCCATACATCCCGTCTGTACATGAACATTAGAATTTGACAAATATTCACATAAACGTGGTTGAGATCTTACTTTCTCATATCCTTTCATTAGACAGCAGTTTTTAATTATGAGCTTAGTGACCGAGTAGAAGCCGAGACAGGAGGACTTTCAGAGGCGGGACTCACTGTGAGCAGAAGCCGAGACAGGAGGACTCTCAGACGCGGGACTCACTGTGAGTTCACAGAAGGGAAAAAGATCCCGCTCGGCCGCTGACTGTTTCCATACATCCCGACTGCACATGAACATTAGAATTTGACCAATATTCATATTAAAGTGGCTGAAATCTCATCTTCTCCTCTCCGTTCACTGGAGACAGCTCTTGAGAATTCTGACCTTAATGAGAGAGCAGAAGCCGAGACAAGAGGACTTGCAGACGCGGGACTCACTGTCACTCCACAGAAGGGAAAAAGATCCCTCTCAGCCGCTGACCGTTTCCATACACCCACATTATTCATGAACATTCGAATTTAACAAACATTCATATTAAAGTGGCTGAATTGTCATTTTCGCCTCTCGTTTCGCTGGAGACAGCATTTGTTAATTGTGAGCTTTATCAGCGACGGAAAGAAGTAAAACACAGATGTTGACTCACTGGCCTCAGACAGTTTTATTAATGTGGCTGAAATTTTACTTTCTCCCCTCCTTTCACAAGACAGCAGTTTTTCATTCTGAGCTTAGTGACCGAGTAGAAGACGAGACAGGAGGACTTTCAGAGGCGGGACTCACTGTGAGCAGAAGCCGAGACAGGAGGACTCTCAGACGCGGGACTCACTGTGAGTTCACAGAAGGGAAAAAGATCCCCCTCGGCCGATGACTGTTTCCATACATCCCGACTGTACATGAACATTAGAATTTGACAAATATTCATATAAACGTGGTTGAGATCTTACTTTCTCATTTCATTAGACAGCAGTTTTTAATTATGAGGTTAGTCAGCGAGCAGAAGCCGAGACAGGAGGACTTTCAGACGCGGTACTCACTGTGAGCAGAAGCCGAGACAAGAGGACTTGCAGACGCGGGACTCACTGTGAGTCCACAGAAGGGAAAAAGATCCCCCTCGGCCGCTGACTGTTTCCATACATCCCGACTGTACATGAACATTAGAATTTGACAAATATTCACATAAACGTGGTTGAGATCTTACTTTCTCATATCCTTTCATTAGACAGCAGTTTTTAATTATGAGCTTAGTGACCGAGGAGAAGACGAGACAGGAGGACTTTCAGAGGCGGGACTCACTGTGAGCAGAAGCCGAGACAGGAGGACTCTCAGACGCGGGACTCACTGTGAGTTCACAGAAGGGAAAAAGATCCCGCTCGGCCGCTGACTGTTTCCATACATCCCGACTGCACATGAACATTAGAATTTGACCAATATTCATATTAAAGTGGCTGAAATCTCATCTTCTCCTCTCCGTTCACTGGAGACAGCTCTTGAGAATTCTGACCTTAATGAGAGAGCAGAAGCCGAGACAAGAGGACTTGCAGACGCGGGACTCACTGTGAGTCCACAGAAGGGAAAAAGATCCCCCTCGGCCGCTGACTGTTTCCATACATCCCGTCTGTACATGAACATTAGAATTTGACAAATATTCACATAAACGTGGTTGAGATCTTACTTTCTCATATCCTTTCATTAGACAGCAGTTTTTAATTATGAGCTTAGTGACCGAGGAGAAGACGAGACAGGAGGACTTTCAGAGGCGGGACTCACTGTGAGCAGAAGCCGAGACAGGAGGACTCTCAGACGCGGGACTCACTGTGAGTTCACAGAAGGGAAAAAGATCCCCCTCGGCCGATGACTGTTTCCATACATCCCGACTGTACATGAACATTAGAATTTGACAAATATTCATATAAACGTGGTTGAGATCTTACTTTCTCATTTCCTTTCATTAGACAGCAGTTTTTAATTATGAGCTTAGTGAGCGAGTAGAAGCCGAGACAGGAGGACTTTCAGACGCGGGACTCACTGTGAGCAGAAGCCGAGACAGGAGGACTCTCAGACGTGGGACTCACTGTGAGTCCACAGAAGGGAAAAAGATCCCGCTCGGCCGCTGACTGTTTCCATACATCCCGACTGTACATGAACATTAGAATTTGACCAATATTCATATTAAAGTGGCTGAAATCTCATCTTCTCCTCTCCGTTCACTGGAGACAGCTCTTGAGAATTCTGACCTTAATGAGAGAGCAGAAGCCGAGACAAGAGGACTTGCAGACGCGGGACTCACTGTCACTCCACAGAAGGGAAAAAGATCCCTCTCAGCCGCTGACCGTTTCCATACACCCACATTATTCATGAACATTCGAATTTAACAAACATTCATATTAAAGTGGCTGAATTGTCATTTTCTCCTCTCGTTTCGCTGGAGACAGCATTTGTTAATTGTGAGCTTTATCAGCGACGGAAAGAAGTAAAACACAGATGTTGACTCACTGGCCTCAGACAGTTTTATTAATGTGGCTGAAATTTTACTTTCTCCCCTCCTTTCACAAGACAGCAGTTTTTCATTCTGAGCTTAGTGACCGAGTAGAAGACGAGACAGGAGGACTTTCAGAGGCGGGACTCACTGTGAGCAGAAGCCGAGACAGGAGGACTCTCAGACGCGGGACTCACTGTGAGTTCACAGAAGGGAAAAAGATCCCCCTCGGCCGATGACTGTTTCCATACATCCCGACTGTACATGAACATTAGAATTTGACAAATATTCATATAAACGTGGTTGAGATCTTACTTTCTCATTTCATTAGACAGCAGTTTTTAATTATGAGGTTAGTCAGCGAGCAGAAGCCGAGACAGGAGGACTTTCAGACGCGGTACTCACTGTGAGCAGAAGCCGAGACAAGAGGACTTGCAGACGCGGGACTCACTGTGAGTCCACAGAAGGGAAAAGATCCCCCTCGGCCGCTGACTGTTTCCATACATCCCGTCTGTACATGAACATTAGAATTTGACAAATATTCACATAAACGTGGTTGAGATCTTACTTTCTCATATCCTTTCATTAGACAGCAGTTTTTAATTATGAGCTTAGTGACCGAGTAGAAGCCGAGACAGGAGGACTTTCAGAGGCGGGACTCACTGTGAGCAGAAGCCGAGACAGGAGGACTCTCAGACGCGGGACTCACTGTGAGTTCACAGAAGGGAAAAAGATCCCGCTCGGCCGCTGACTGTTTCCATACATCCCGACTGCACATGAACATTAGAATTTGACCAATATTCATATTAAAGTGGCTGAAATCTCATCTTCTCCTCTCCGTTCACTGGAGACAGCTCTTGAGAATTCTGACCTTAATGAGAGAGCAGAAGCCGAGACAAGAGGACTTGCAGACGCGGGACTCACTGTCACTCCACAGAAGGGAAAAAGATCCCTCTCAGCCGCTGACCGTTTCCATACACCCACATTATTCATGAACATTCGAATTTAACAAACATTCATATTAAAGTGGCTGAATTGTCATTTTCGCCTCTCGTTTCGCTGGAGACAGCATTTGTTAATTGTGAGCTTTATCAGCGACGGAAAGAAGTAAAACACAGATGTTGACTCACTGGCCTCAGACAGTTTTATTAATGTGGCTGAAAATTTTACTTTCTCCCCTCCTTTCACAAGACAGCAGTTTTTTCATTCTGAGCTTAGTGACCGAGTAGAAGACGAGACAGGAGGACTTTCAGAGGCGGGACTCACTGTGAGCAGAAGCCGAGACAGGAGGACTCTCAGACGCGGGACTCACTGTGAGTTCACAGAAGGGAAAAAGATCCCCCTCGGCCGATGACTGTTTCCATACATCCCGACTGTACATGAACATTAGAATTTGACAAATATTCATATAAACGTGGTTGAGATCTTACTTTCTCATTTCATTAGACAGCAGTTTTTAATTATGAGGTTAGTCAGCGAGCAGAAGCCGAGACAGGAGGACTTTCAGACGCGGTACTCACTGTGAGCAGAAGCCGAGACAAGAGGACTTGCAGACGCGGGACTCACTGTGAGTCCACAGAAGGGAAAAAGATCCCCCTCGGCCGCTGACTGTTTCCATACATCCCGACTGTACATGAACATTAGAATTTGACAAATATTCACATAAACGTGGTTGAGATCTTACTTTCTCATATCCTTTCATTAGACAGCAGTTTTTAATTATGAGCTTAGTGACCGAGGAGAAGACGAGACAGGAGGACTTTCAGAGGCGGGACTCACTGTGAGCAGAAGCCGAGACAGGAGGACTCTCAGACGCGGGACTCACTGTGAGTTCACAGAAGGGAAAAAGATCCCGCTCGGCCGCTGACTGTTTCCATACATCCCGACTGCACATGAACATTAGAATTTGACCAATATTCATATTAAAGTGGCTGAAATCTCATCTTCTCCTCTCCGTTCACTGGAGACAGCTCTTGAGAATTCTGACCTTAATGAGAGAGCAGAAGCCGAGACAAGAGGACTTGCAGACGCGGGACTCACTGTGGAGTCCACAGAAGGGAAAAAGATCCCCCTCGGCCGCTGACTGTTTCCATACATCCCGTCTGTACATGAACATTAGAATTTGACAAATATTCACATAAACGTGGTTGAGATCTTACTTTCTCATATCCTTTCATTAGACAGCAGTTTTTAATTATGAGCTTAGTGACCGAGGAGAAGACGAGACAGGAGGACTTTCAGAGGCGGGACTCACTGTGAGCAGAAGCCGAGACAGGAGGACTCTCAGACGCGGGACTCACTGTGAGTTCACAGAAGGGAAAAAGATCCCCCTCGGCCGATGACTGTTTCCATACATCCCGACTGTACATGAACATTAGAATTTGACAAATATTCATATAAACGTGGTTGAGATCTTACTTTCTCATTTCCTTTCATTAGACAGCAGTTTTTAATTATGAGCTTAGTGAGCGAGTAGAAGCCGAGACAGGAGGACTTTCAGACGCGGGACTCACTGTGAGCAGAAGCCGAGACAGGAGGACTCTCAGACGTGGGACTCACTGTGAGTCCACAGAAGGGAAAAAGATCCCCGCTCGGCCGCTGACTGTTTCCATACATCCCGACTGTACATGAACATTAGAATTTGACCAATATTCATATTAAAGTGGCTGAAATCTCATCTTCTCCTCTCCGTTCACTGGAGACAGCTCTTGAGAATTCTGACCTTAATGAGAGAGCAGAAGCCGAGACAAGAGGACTTGCAGACGCGGGACTCACTGTCACTCCACAGAAGGGAAAAAGATCCCTCTCAGCCGCTGACCGTTTCCATACACCCACATTATTCATGAACATTCGAATTTAACAAACATTCATATTAAAGTGGCTGAATTGTCATTTTCTCCTCTCGTTTCGCTGGAGACAGCATTTGTTAATTGTGAGCTTTATCAGCGACGGAAAGAAGTAAAACACAGATGTTGACTCACTGGCCTCAGACAGTTTTATTAATGTGGCTGAAATTTTACTTTCTCCCCTCCTTTCACAAGACAGCAGTTTTTCATTCTGAGCTTAGTGACCGAGTAGAAGACGAGACAGGAGGACTTTCAGAGGCGGGACTCACTGTGAGCAGAAGCCGAGACAGGAGGACTCTCAGACGCGGGACTCACTGTGAGTTCACAGAAGGGAAAAAGATCCCCCTCGGCCGATGACTGTTTCCATACATCCCGACTGTACATGAACATTAGAATTTGACAAATATTCATAATAAACGTGGTTGAGATCTTACTTTCTCATTTCATTAGACAGCAGTTTTTAATTATGAGGTTAGTCAGCGAGCAGAAGCCGAGACAGGAGGACTTTCAGACGCGGTACTCACTGTGAGCAGAAGCCGAGACAAGAGGACTTGCAGACGCGGGGACTCACTGTGAGTCCACAGAAGGGAAAAAGATCCCCCTCGGCCGCTGACTGTTTCCATACATCCCGTCTGTACATGAACATTAGAATTTGACAAATATTCACATAAACGTGGTTGAGATCTTACTTTCTCATATCCTTTCATTAGACAGCAGTTTTTTTTTTAATTATGAGCTTAGTGACCGAGTAGAAGACGAGACAGGAGGACTTTCAGAGGCGGGACTCACTGTGAGCAGAAGCCGAGACAGGAGGACTCTCAGACGCGGGACTCACTGTGAGTTCACAGAAGGGAAAAAGATCCCGCTCGGCCGCTGACTGTTTCCATACATCCGACTTGCACATGAACATTAGAATTTGACCAATATTCATATTAAAGTGGCTGAAATCTCATCTTCTCCTCTCCGTTCACTGGAGACAGCTCTTGAGAATTCTGACCTTAATGAGAGAGCAGAAGCCGAGACAAGAGGACTTGCAGACGCGGGACTCACTGTCACTCCACAGAAGGGAAAAGATCCCTCTCAGCCGCTGACCGTTTCCATACATCCACATTATTCATGGACATTCGAATTTAACAAACATTCATATTAAAGTGGCTGAATTGTCATTTTCTCCTCTCGTTTCGCTGGAGACAGCATTTGTTATCTGTGAGCTTTATCAGCGACGGAAAGAAGTAAAACACAGATGTTGACTCACTGGCCTCAGACAGCATTTGCTGTCTATTTTGTTTTTCATGAAATGAAAGTTGATAAACATTAGGAACTGAGCAGCGATAAGTGGATTTTCGGGCTTTTTCACACACTGGTCTGAAATGCAGCCTTTAAAGAAGGTATCTCCTTTCACATGAGACAGCAGTTGTTTATTGTGAGCTTAATGAGAGAGCAGAAGCGGATACACGAAGACTTTCAGATACCATACTCACTGTGAGTCCACAGAAGGGCAAAAATTCCCTCTCGGCCGCTTCCATAAACCCAGATTGTTCATGAACATTGGAATTTGACAAACAGTTTTATTAATGTGGCTGAAATTTTACTTTCTCCTCTCCTTTCACAAGACAGCAGTTTGTCATTCTGAGCTTAGTGAGCGAGTAGAAGCCGAGACAGGAGGACTTTCAGACGCAGGACTCACTGTGAGTTCACAGAAGGGAAAAAGATCCCCCTCGGCCGATGACTGTTTCCATACATCCCGACTGTACATGAACATTAGAATTTGACAAATATTCATATAAACGTGGTTGAGATCTTACTTTCTCATTTCCTTTCATTAGACAGCAGTTTTTAATTATGAGCTTAGTGAGCGAGTAGAAGCCGAGACAGGAGGACTTTCAGACGCGGGACTCACTGTGAGCAGAAGCCGAGACAGGAGGACTCTCAGACGTGGACTCACTGTGAGTCCACAGAAAGGAAAAAGATCCCGCTCGGCCGCTGACTGTTTCCATACATCCCGACTGTACATGAACATTAGAATTTGACCAATATTCATATTAAAGTGGCTGAAATCTCATCTTCTCCTCTCCGTTCACTGGAGACAGCTCTTGAGAATTCTGACCTTAATGAGAGAGCAGAAGCCGAGACAAGAGGACTTGCAGACGCGGGACTCACTGTCACTCCACAGAAGGGAAAAAGATCCCTCTCAGCCGCTGACCGTTTCCATACACCCACATTATTCATGAACATTCGAATTTAACAAACATTCATATTAAAGTGGCTGAATTGTCATTTTCTCCTCTCGTTTCGCTGGAGACAGCATTTGTTAAGTGTGAGCTTTATCAGCGACGGAAAGAAGTAAAACACAGATGTTGACTCACTGGCCTCAGACAGTTTTATTAATGTGGCTGAAATTTTACTTTCTCCCCTCCTTTCACAAGACAGCAGTTTTTCATTCTGAGCTTAGTGACCGAGTAGAAGACGAGACAGGAGGACTTTCAGGGCGGGACTCACTGTGAGCAGAAGCCGAGACAGGAGGACTCTCAGACGCGGGACTCACTGTGAGTTCACAGAAGGGAAAAAGATCCCCCTCGGCCGATGACTGTTTCCATACATCCCGACTGTACATGAACATTAGAATTTGACAAATATTCATATAAACGTGGTTGAGATCTTACTTTCTCATTTCCTTTCATTAGACAGCAGTTTTTAATTATGAGCTTAGTGAGCGAGTAGAAGCCGAGACAGGAGGACTTTCAGACGCGGGACTCACTGTGAGCAGAAGCCGAGACAGGAGGACTCTCAGACGTGGGACTCACTGTGAGTCCACAGAAGGGAAAAAGATCCCGCTCGGCCGCTGACTGTTTCCATACATCCCGACTGTACATGAACATTAGAATTTGACCAATATTCATATTAAAGTGGCTGAAATCTCATCTTCTCCTCTCCGTTCACTGGAGACAGCTCTTGAGAATTCTGACCTTAATGAGAGAGCAGAAGCCGAGACAAGAGGACTTGCAGACGCGGGACTCACTGTCACTCCACAGAAGGGAAAAAGATCCCTCTCAGCCGCTGACCGTTTCCATACACCCACATTATTCATGAACATTCGAATTTAACAAACATTCATATTAAAGTGGCTGAATTGTCATTTTCTCCTCTCGTTTCGCTGGAGACAGCATTTGTTAATTGTGAGCTTTATCAGCGACGGAAAGAAGTAAAACACAGATGTTGACTCACTGGCCTCAGACAGTTTTATTAATGTGGCTGAAATTTTACTTTTCCCCTCCTTTCACAAGACAGCAGTTTTCATTCTGAGCTTAGTGACCGAGTAGAAGACGAGACAGGAGGACTTTCAGAGGCGGGACTCACTGTGAGCAGAAGCCGAGACAGGAGGACTCTCAGACGCGGGACTCACTGTGAGTTCACAGAAGGGAAAAAGATCCCCTCGGCCGATGACTGTTTCCATACATCCCGACTGTACATGAACATTAGAATTTGACAAATATTCATATAAACGTGGTTGAGATCTTACTTTCTCATTTCATTAGACAGCAGTTTTTAATTATGAGGTTAGTCAGCGAGCAGAAGCCGAGACAGGAGGACTTTCAGACGCGGACTCACTGTGAGCAGAAGCCGAGACAGAGGACTTGCAGACGCGGGACTCACTGTGAGTCCACAGAAGGGAAAAAGATCCCCTCGGCGCTGACTGTTTCCATACATCCCGACTGTACATGAACATTAGAATTTGACAAATATTCACATAAACGTGGTTGAGATCTTACTTTCTCATATCCTTTCATTAGACAGCAGTTTTAATTATGAGCTTAGTGAGCGAGTAGAAGACGAGACAGGAGGACTTTCAGACGCGGGACTCACTGTGAGCAGAAGCCGAGACAGGAGGACTCTCAGACGCGGGACTCACTGTGAGTCCACAGAAGGGAAAAAGATCCCGCTCGGCCGCTGACTGTTTCCATACATCCCGACTGCACATGAACATTAGAATTTGACCAATATTCATATTAAAGTGGCTGAAATCTCATCTTCTCCTCTCCGTTCACTGGAGACAGCTCTTGAGAATTCTGACCTTAATGAGAGAGCAGAAGCCGAGACAGAGGACTTGCAGACGCGGGACTCACTGTCACTCCACAGAAGGGAAAAAGATCCCTCTCAGCCGCTGACCGTTTCCATACACCCACATCTATTCATCAACATTCGAATTTAACAAACATTCATATTAAAGTGGCTGAATTGTCATTTTCTCCTCTCGTTTCGCTGGAGACAGCATTTTGTTAATTGTGAGCTTTATCAGCGACGGAAAGAAGTAAAACACAGATGTTGACTCACTGGCCTCAGACAGTTTTATTAATGTGGCTGAAATTTTTACTTTCTCCCCTCCTTTCACAAGACAGCAGTTTTTCATTCTGAGCTTAGTGACCGAGTAGAAGACGAGACAGGAGTGACTTTCAGAGGCGGGACTCACTGTGTAGCCAGAAGCCGAGACAGGAGGACTCTCAGACGCGGACTCACTGTGAGTTCACAGAAGGGAAAAAGATCCCCTCGGCCGATGACTGTTTCCATACATCCCGACTGTACATGAACATTAGAATTTGACAAATATTCATATAAACGTGGTTGAGATCTTACTTTCCTCATTTCATTAGACAGCAGTTTTTAATTATGAGGTTAGTCAGCGAGCAGAAGCCGAGACAGGAGGACTTTCAGACGCGGTACTCACTGTGAGCAGAAGCCGAGACAAGAGGACTTGCAGACGCGGGACTCACTGTGAGTCCACAGAAGGGAAAAAGATCCCCTCGGCCGCTGACTGTTTCCATACATCCCGACTGTACATGAACATTAGAATTTGACAAATATTCACATAAACGTGGTTGAGATCTTACTTTCTCATATCCTTTCATTAGACAGCAGTTTTTAATTATGAGCTTAGTGACCGAGGAGAAGACGAGACAGGAGGACTTTCAGAGGCGGGACTCACTGTGAGCAGAAGCGAGACAGGAGACTCTCAGACGCGGGACTCACTGTGAGTTCACAGAAGGGAAAAAGATCCCGCTCGCCGCTGACTGTTTCCATACATCCCGACTGACATGAACATTAGAATTTGACCAATATTCATATTAAAGTGGCTGAAATCTCATCTTCTCCTCTCCGTTCACTGGAGACAGCTCTTGAGAAATTCTGACCTTAATGAGAGAGCAGAAGCCGAGACAAGAGGACTTGCAGACGCGGGACTCACTGTGAGTCCACAGAAGGGAAAAAGATCCCCCTCGGCCGCTGACTGTTTCCATACATCCCGTCTGTACATGAACATTAGAATTTGACAAATATTCACATAAACGTGTTGAGATCTTACTTTCTCATATCCTTTCATTAGACACTTTTTTAATTATGGCTTAGTGACCGAGGAGAAGACGAGACAGGAGGACTTTCAGAGGCGGACTCACTGTGAGCAGAAGCCGAGACAGGAGGACTCTCAGACGCGGGACTCACTGTGAGTTCACAGAAGGGAAAAAGATCCCCCTCGGCCGATGACTGTTTCCATACATCCCGACTGTACATGAACATTAGAATTTGACAAATTTCATATAAACGTGGTTGAGATCTTACTTTCTCATTTCCTTTCATTAGACAGCAGTTTTTAATTATGAGCTTAGTGAGCGAGTAGAAGCCGAGACAGGAGGACTTTCAGACGCGGGACTCACTGTGAGCAGAAGCCGAGACAGGAGGACTCTCAGACGTGGGACTCACTGTGAGTCACAGAAGGGAAAAAGATCCCGCTCGGCCGCTGACTGTTTCCATACATCCCGACTGTACATGAACATTAGAATTTGACCAATATTCATATTAAAGTGGCTGAAATCTCATCTTCTCCTCTCCGTTCACTGGAGACAGCTCTTGAGAATTCTGACTTAATGAGAGAGCAGAAGCCGAGACAAGAGGACTTGCAGACGCGGGACTCACTGTCACTCCACAGAAGGGAAAAAGATCCCTCTCAGCCGCTGACCGTTTCCATACACCCACATTATTCATGAACATTCGAATTTAACAAACATTCATATTAAAGTGGCTGAATTGTCATTTTCTCCTCTCGTTTCGCTGGAGACAGCATTTGTTAATTGTGAGCTTTATCAGCGACGGAAAGAAGTAAAACACAGATGTTGACTCACTGGCCTCAGACAGTTTTATTAATGTGGCTGAAATTTTACTTTCTCCCCTCCTTTCACAAGACAGCAGTTTTTCATTCTGAGCTTAGTGAGTAGAAGACGAGACAGGAGGACTTTCATCACTCAGCAGACTTTCACACAGAAGGGAAAAAGATCCCCCTCGGCCGATGACTGTTTCCATACATCCCGACTGTACATGAACATTAGAATTTGACAAATATTCATATAAACGTGGTTGAGATCTTACTTTCTCATTTCATTAGACAGCAGTTTTTAATTATGAGGTTAGTCAGCGAGCAGAAGCCGAGACAGGAGGACTTTCAGACGCGGTACTCACTGTGAGCAGAAGCCGAGACAAGAGGACTTGCAGACGCGGGACTCACTGTGAGTCCACAGAAGGGAAAAAGATCCCCCTCGGCCGCTGACTGTTTCCATACATCCCGTCTGTACATGAACATTAGAATTTGACAAATATTCACATAAACGTGGTTGAGATCTTACTTTCTCATATCCTTTCATTAGACAGTTTTTAATTATGAGCTTAGTGACCGAGTAGAAGCCGAGACAGGAGGACTTTCAGAGGCGGGACTCACTGTGAGCAGAAGCCGAGACAGGAGGACTCTCAGACGCGGGACTCACTGTGAGTTCACAGAAGGGAAAAAGATCCCGCTCGGCCGCTGACTGTTTCCATACATCCCGACTGTACATGAACATTAGAATTTGACCAATATTCATATTAAAGTGGCTGAAATCTCATCTTCTCCTCTCCGTTCACTGGAGACAGCTCTTGAGAATTCTGACCTTAATGAGAGAGCAGAAGCCGAGACAAGAGGACTTGCAGACGCGGGACTCACTGTCACTCCACAGAAGGGAAAAAGATCCCTCTCATGACCGTTTCCATACACCCACATTATTCATGAACATTTTAACAAACATTCATATTAAAGTGGCTGAATTGTCATTTTTCGCCTCTCGTTTCGCTGGAGACAGCATTTGTTAATTGTGAGCTTTATCAGCGACGGAAAGAAGTAAAACACAGATGTTGACTCACTGGCCTCAGACAGTTTTATTAATGTGGCTGAAATTTTACTTTCTCCCCTCCTTTCACAAGACAGCAGTTTTTCATTCTGAGCTTAGTGCCGAGTAGAAGACGAGACAGGGAGGACTTTCAGAGGCGGGACTCACTGTGAGCAGAAGCCGAGACAGGAGGACTCTCAGACGCGGGACTCACTGTGAGTTCACAGAAGGGAAAAAGATCCCCCCTCGGCGATGACTGTTTCCATACATCCCGACTGTACATGAACATTAGAATTTGACAAATATTCATATAAACGTGGTTGAGATCTTACTTTCTCATTTCATTAGACAGCAGTTTTTAATTATGAGGTTAGTCAGCGAGCAGAAGCCGAGACAGGAGGACTTTCAGACGCGGTACTCACTGTGAGCAGAAGCCGAGACAAGAGGACTTGCAGACGCGGGGACTCACTGTGAGTCCACAGAAGGGAAAAAGATCCCCCTCGGCCGCTGACTGTTTCCATACATCCCGACTGTACATGAACATTAGAATTTGACAAATATTCACATAAACGTGGTTGAGATCTTACTTTCTCATATCCTTTCATTAGACAGCAGTTTTTAATTATGAGCTTAGTGACCGAGGAGAAGACGAGACAGGAGGACTTTCAGAGGCGGGACTCACTGTGAGCAGAAGCCGAGACAGGAGGACTCTCAGACGCGGGACTCACTGTGAGTTCACAGAAGGGAAAAAGATCCCGCTCGGCCGCTGACTGTTTCCATACATCCCGACTGCACATGAACATTAGAATTTGACCAATATTCATATTAAAGTGGCTGAAATCTCATCTTCTCCTCTCCGTTCACTGGAGACAGCTCTTGAGAATTCTGACCTTAATGAGAGAGCAGAAGCCGAGACAAGAGGACTTGCAGACGCGGGACTCACTGTGAGTCCACAGAAGGGAAAAAGATCCCCCCTCGGCCGCTGACTGTTTCCATACATCCCGTCTGTACATGAACATTAGAATTTTGACAAATATTCACATAAACGTGGTTGAGATCTTACTTTCTCATATCCTTTCATTAGACAGCAGTTTTTAATTATGAGCTTAGTGACCGAGGAGAAGACGAGACAGGAGGACTTTCAGAGGCGGGACTCACTGTGAGCAGAAGCCGAGACAGGAGGACTCTCAGACGCGGGACTCACTGTGAGTTCACAGAAGGGAAAAAGATCCCCCTCGGCCGATGACTGTTTCCATACATCCCGACTGTACATGAACATTAGAATTTGACAAATATTCATATAAACGTGGTTGAGATCTTACTTTCTCATTTCCTTTCATTAGACAGCAGTTTTTAATTATGAGCTTAGTGAGCGAGTAGAAGCCGAGACAGGAGGACTTTCAGACGCGGGACTCACTGTGAGCAGAAGCCGAGACAGGAGGACTCTCAGACGTGGGACTCACTGTGAGTCACAGAAGGGAAAAAGATCCCGCTTCGGCCGCTGACTGTTTCCATACATCCGACTGTACATGAACATTAGAATTTGACCAATATTCATATTAAAGTGGCTGAAATCTCATCTTCTCCTCTCCGTTCACTGGAGACAGCTCTTGAGAATTCTGACCTTAATGAGAGAGCAGAAGCCGAGACAAGAGGACTTGCAGACGCGGGACTCACTGTCACTCCACAGAAGGGAAAAAGATCCCTCTCAGCCGCTGACCGTTTCCATACACCCACATTATTCATGAACATTCGAATTTAACAAACATTCATATTAAAGTGGCTGAATTGTCATTTTCTCCTCTCGTTTCGCTGGAGACAGCATTTGTTAATTGTGAGCTTTATCAGCGACGGAAAGAAGTAAAACAGATGTTGACTCACTGGCCTCAGACAGTTTTATTAATGTGGCTGAAATTTTACTTTCTCCCCTCCTTTCACAAGACAGCAGTTTTTCATTCTGAGCTTAGTGACCGAGTAGAAGACGAGACAGGAGGACTTTCAGAGGCGGGACTCACTGTGAGCAGAAGCCGAGACAGGAGGACTCTCAGACGACTCACTGTGAGTTCACAGAAGGGAAAAAGATCCCCCTCGGCCGATGACTGTTTCCATACATCCCGACTGTACATGAACATTAGAATTTGACAAATATTCATATAAACGTGGTTGAGATCTTACTTTCTCATTTCATTAGACAGCAGTTTTTAATTATGAGGTTAGTCAGCGAGCAGAAGCCGAGACAGGAGGACTTTCAGACGCGGTACTCACTGTGAGCAGAAGCCGAGACAAGAGGACTTGCAGACGCGGGACTCACTGTGAGTCCACAGAAGGGAAAAAGATCCCCCTCGGCCGCTGACTGTTTCCATACATCCCGTCTGTACATGAACATTAGAATTTGACAAATATTCACATAAACGTGGTTGAGATCTTACTTTCTCATATCCTTTCATTAGACAGCAGTTTTTAATTATGAGCTTAGTGACCGAGTAGAAGACCGAGACAGGAGGACTTTCAGAGGCGGGACTCACTGTGAGCAGAAGCCGAGACAGGAGGACTCTCAGACGACTCACTGTGAGTTCACAGAAGGGAAAAGATCCGCTCGGCCGCTGACTGTTTCCATACATCCCGACTGCACATGAACATTAGAATTTGACCAATATTCATATTAAAGTGGCTGAAATCTCATCTTCTCCTCTCCGTTCACTGGAGACAGCTCTTGAGAATTCTGACCTTAATGAGAGAGCAGAAGCCGAGACAAGAGGACTTGCAGACGCGGGACTCACTGTCACTCCACAGAAGGGAAAAAGATCCCTCTCAGCCGCTGACCGTTTCCATACACCACATTATTCATGACATTCGAATTTAACAAACATTCATATTAAAGTGGCTGAATTGTCATTTTCTCCTCTCTTTTCGCTGGAGACAGCATTTGTTAATGTGAGCTTTATCAGCGACGGAAAGAAGTAAAACACAGATGTTGACTCACTGGCCTCAGACAGCATTTGCTGTCTATTTTGTTTTTCATGAAATGAAAGTTGATAAACATTAGGAACTGAGCAGCGATAAGTGGATTTTCGGGCTTTTTCACACACTGGTCTGAAATGCAGCCTTTAAAGAAGGTATCTCCTTTCACATGAGACAGCAGTTGTTTATTGTGAGCTTAATGAGAGAGCAGAAGCGGATACACGAAGACTTTCAGATACCATACCACGCTGACGAAGGGCAAAAATTCTCCTATACGTGTTGTTCTACATTATCAGTTTTATTATGAGTTCCACAGACAATTGAATTGTGACGAACGAGAAGGGACTCCAGACGCAGGACTACTGTGAGTTCACAGAAGAAAAAGATCCCTCGGCCGATGACTGTTTCCATACATCCCGACTGTACATGAACATTAGAATTTGACAAATATTCATATAAACGTGGTTGAGATCTTACTTTCTCATTTCCTTTCATTAGACAGCAGTTTTTAATTATGAGCTTAGTGAGCGAGTAGAAGCCGAGACAGGAGGACTTTCAGACGCGGGGACTCACTGTGAGCAGAAGCCGAGACAGGAGGACTCTCAGACGTGGGACTCACTGTGAGTCCACAGAAGGGAAAAAGATCCCGCTCGGCCGCTGACTGTTTCCATACATCCCGACTGTACATGAACATTAGAATTTGACCAATATTCATATTAAAGTGGCTGAAATCTCATCTTCTCCTCTCCGTTCACTGGAGACAGCTCTTGAGAATTCTGACCTTAATGAGAGAGCAGAAGCCGAGACAAGAGGGACTTGCAGACGCGGGACTCACTGTCACTCCACAGAAGGGAAAAAGATCCCTCTCAGCCGCTGACCGTTTCCATACACCCACATTATTCATGAACATTCGAATTTAACAAACATTCATATTAAAGTGGCTGAATTGTCATTTTCTCCTCTCGTTTCGCTGGAGACAGCATTTGTTAAGTGTGAGCTTTATCAGCGACGGAAGAAGTAAAACACAGATGTTGACTCACTGGCCTCAGACAGTTTTATTAATGTGGCTGAAATTTTACTTTCTCCCCTCCTTTCACAAGACAGCAGTTTTTCATTCTGAGCTTAGTGACCGAGTAGAAGACCGAGACAGGAGGACTTTCAGAGGCGGGACTCACTGTGAGCAGAAGCCGAGACAGGAGGACTCTCAGACGCGGGACTCACTGTGAGTTCACAGAAGGGAAAAAGATCCCCCTCGGCCGATGACTGTTTCCATACATCCCGACTGTACATGAACATTAGAATTTGACAAATATTCATATAAACGTGGTTGAGATCTTACTTTCTCATTTCCTTTCATTAGACAGCAGTTTTTAATTATGAGCTTAGTGAGCGAGTAGAAGCCGAGACAGGAGGACTTTCAGACGCGGGACTCACTGTGAGCAGAAGCCGAGACAGGAGGACTCTCAGACGTGGGACTCACTGTGAGTCCACAGAAGGGAAAAAGATCCCGCTCGGCCGCTGACTGTTTCCATACATCCCGACTGTACATGAACATTAGAATTTTGACCAATATTCATATTAAAGTGGCTGAAATCTCATCTTCTCCTCTCCGTTCACTGGGAGACAGCTCTTGAGAATTCTGACCTTAATGAGAGAGCAGAAGCCGAGACAAGAGGACTTGCAGACGCGGGACTCACTGTCACTCCACAGAAGGGAAAAAGATCCCTCTCAGCCGCTGACCGTTTCCATACACCCACATTATTCATGAACATTCGAATTTAACAAACATTCATATTAAAGTGGCTGAATTGTCATTTTCTCCTCTCGTTTCGCTGGAGACAGCATTTGTTAAGTGTGAGCTTTATCAGCGACAGAAAGAAGTAAAACACAGATGTTGACTCACTGGCCTCAGACAGTTTTATTAATGTGGCTGAAATTTTACTTTCTCCCCTCCTTTCACAAGACAGCAGTTTTTCATTCTGAGCTTAGTGACCGAGTAGAAGGACGAGACAGGAGGACTTTCAGAGGCGGGACTCACTGTGAGCAGAAGCCGAGACAGGAGGACTCTCAGACGCGGGACTCACTGTGAGTTCACAGAAGGGAAAAAGATCCCCCTCGGCCGATGACTGTTTCCATACATCCCGACTGTACATGAACATTAGAATTTGACAAATATTCATATAAACGTGGTTGAGATCTTACTTTCTCATTTCCTTTCATTAGACAGCAGTTTTTAATTATTGAGCTTAGTGAGCGAGTAGAAGCCGAGACAGGAGGACTTTCAGGACGCGGGACTCACTGTGAGCAGAAGCCGAGACAGGAGGACTCTCAGACGTGGGACTCACTGTGAGTCCACAGAAGGGAAAAAGATCCGCTCGGCCGCTGACTGTTTCCATACATCCCGACTGTACATGAACATTAGAATTTGACCAATATTCATATTAAAGTGGCTGAAATCTCATCTTCTCCTCTCCGTTCACTGGAGACAGCTCTTGAGAATTCTGACCTTAATGAGAGAGCAGAAGCCGAGACAAGAGGACTTGCAGACGCGGGACTCACTGTCACTCCACAGAAGGGAAAAAGATCCCTCTCAGCCGCTGACCGTTTCCATACACCCACATTATTCATGAACATTCGAATTTAACAAACATTCATATTAAAGTGGCTGAATTGTCATTTTCTCCTCTCGTTTCGCTGGAGACAGCATTTGTTAATTGTGAGCTTTATCAGCGACGGAAAGAAGTAAAACACAGATGTTGACTCACTGGCCTCAGACAGTTTTATTAATGTGGCTGAAATTTTACTTTCTCCCCTCCTTTCACAAGACAGCAGTTTTTCATTCTGAGCTTAGTGACCGAGTAGAAGACGAGACAGGAGGACTTTCAGAGGCGGGACTCACTGTGAGCAGAAGCCGAGACAGGAGGACTCTCAGACGCGGGACTCACTGTGAGTTCACAGAAGGGAAAAAGATCCCCCTCGGCCGATGACTGTTTCCATACATCCCGACTGTACATGAACATTAGAATTTGACAAATATTCATATAAACGTGGTTGAGATCTTACTTTCTCATTTCATTAGACAGCAGTTTTTAATTATGAGGTTAGTCAGCGAGCAGAAGCCGAGACAGGAGGACTTTCAGACGCGGTACTCACTGTGAGCAGAAGCCGAGACAAGAGGACTTGCAGACGCGGGACTCACTGTGAGTCCACAGAAGGGAAAAGATCCCCTCGGCCGCTGACTGTTTCCATACATCCCGTCTGTACATGAACATTAGAATTTGACAAATATTCACATAAACGTGGTTGAGATCTTACTTTCTCATATCCTTTCATTAGACAGCAGTTTTTAATTATGAGCTTAGTGACCGAGTAGAAGACGAGACAGGAGGACTTTCAGAGGCGGGACTCACTGTGAGCAGAAGCCGAGACAGGAGGACTCTCAGACGCGGGACTCACTGTGAGTTCACAGAAGGGAAAAAGATCCCGCTCGGCCGCTGACTGTTTCCATACATCCCGACTGCACATGAACATTAGAATTTGACCAATATTCATATTAAAGTGGCTGAAATCTCATCTTCTCCTCTCCGTTCACTGGAGACAGCTCTTGAGAATTCTGACCTTAATGAGAGAGCAGAAGCCGAGACAAGAGGACTTGCAGACGCGGGACTCACTGTCACTCCACAGAAGGGAAAAAGATCCCTCTCAGCCGCTGACCGTTTCCATACATCCACATTATTCATGGACATTCGAATTTAACAAACATTCATATTAAAGTGGCTGAATTGTCATTTTCTCCTCTCGTTTCGCTGGAGACAGCATTTGTTATCTGTGAGCTTTATCAGCGACGGAAAGAAGTAAAACACAGATGTTGACTCACTGGCCTCAGACAGCATTTGCTGTCTATTTTGTTTTTCATGAAATGAAAGTTGATAAACATTAGGAACTGAGCAGCGATAAGTGGATTTTCGGGCTTTTTCACACACTGGTCTGAAATGCAGCCTTTAAAGAAGGTATCTCCTTTCACATGAGACAGCAGTTGTTTATTGTGAGCTTAATGAGAGAGCAGAAGCGGATACACGAAGACTTTCAGATACCATACTCACTGTGAGTCCACAGAAGGGCAAAAATTCCCTCTCGGCCGCTTCCATAAACCCAGATTGTTCATGAACATTGGAATTTGACAAACAGTTTTTATTAATGTGGCTGAAATTTTACTTTCTCCTCTCCTTTCACAAGACAGCAGTTTGTCATTCTGAGCTTAGTGAGCGAGTAGAAGCCGAGACAGGAGGACTTTCAGACGCAGGACTCACTGTGAGTTCACAGAAGGGAAAAAGATCCCCCTCGGCCGATGACTGTTTCCATACATCCCGACTGTACATGAACATTAGAATTTGACAAATATTCATATAAACGTGGTTGAGATCTTACTTTCTCATTTCCTTTCATTAGACAGCAGTTTTTAATTATGAGCTTAGTGAGCGAGTAGAAGCCGAGACAGGAGGACTTTCAGACGCGGGACTCACTGTGAGCAGAAGCCGAGACAGGAGGACTCTCAGACGTGGGACTCACTGTGAGTCCACAGAAGGGAAAAAGATCCCGCTCGGCCGCTGACTGTTTCCATACATCCCGACTGTACATGAACATTAGAATTTGACCAATATTCATATTAAAGAGGCTGAAATCTCATCTTCTCCTCTCCGTTCACTGGAGACAGCTCTTGAGAATTCTGACCTTAATGAGAGAGCAGAAGCCGAGACAAGAGGACTTGCAGACGCGGGACTCACTGTCACTCCACAGAAGGGAAAAAGATCCCTCTCAGCCGCTGACCGTTTCCATACACCCACATTATTCATGAACATTCGAATTTAACAAACATTCATATTAAAGTGGCTGAATTGTCATTTTCTCCTCTCGTTTCGCTGGAGACAGCATTTGTTAAGTGTGAGCTTTATCAGCGACGGAAAGAAGTAAAACACAGATGTTGACTCACTGGCCTCAGACAGTTTTATTAATGTGGCTGAAATTTTACTTTCTCCCCTCCTTTCACAAGACAGCAGTTTTTCATTCTGAGCTTAGTGACCGAGTAGAAGACGAGACAGGAGGACTTTCAGAGGCGGGACTCACTGTGAGCAGAAGCCGAGACAGGAGGACTCTCAGACGCGGGACTCACTGTGAGTTCACAGAAGGGAAAAAGATCCCCCTCGGCCGATGACTGTTTCCATACATCCCGACTGTACATGAACATTAGAATTTGACAAATATTCATATAAACGTGGTTGAGATCTTACTTTCTCATTTCCTTTCATTAGACAGCAGTTTTTAATTATGAGCTTAGTGAGCGAGTAGAAGCCGAGACAGGAGGACTTTCAGACGCGGGACTCACTGTGAGCAGAAGCCGAGACAGGAGGACTCTCAGACGTGGGACTCACTGTGAGTCCACAGAAGGGAAAAAGATCCCGCTCGGCCGCTGACTGTTTCCATACATCCCGACTGTACATGAACATTAGAATTTGACCAATATTCATATTAAAGTGGCTGAAATCTCATCTTCTCCTCTCCGTTCACTGGAGACAGCTCTTGAGAATTCTGACCTTAATGAGAGAGCAGAAGCCGAGACAAGAGGACTTGCAGACGCGGGACTCACTGTCACTCCACAGAAGGGAAAAAGATCCCTCTCAGCCGCTGACCGTTTCCATACACCCACATTATTCATGAACATTCGAATTTAACAAACATTCATATTAAAGTGGCTGAATTGTCATTTTCTCCTCTCGTTTCGCTGGAGACAGCATTTGTTAAGTGTGAGCTTTATCAGCGACGGAAAGAAGTAAAACACAGATGTTGACTCACTGGCCTCAGACAGTTTTATTAATGTGGCTGAAATTTTACTTTCTCCCCTCCTTTCACAAGACAGCAGTTTTTCATTCTGAGCTTAGTGACCGAGTAGAAGACGAGACAGGAGGACTTTCAGAGGCGGGACTCACTGTGAGCAGAAGCCGAGACAGGAGGACTCTCAGACGCGGGACTCACTGTGAGTTCACAGAAGGGAAAAAGATCCCCCTCGGCCGATGACTGTTTCCATACATCCCGACTGTACATGAACATTAGAATTTGACAAATATTCATATAAACGTGGTTGAGATCTTACTTTCTCATTTCCTTTCATTAGACAGCAGTTTTTAATTATGAGCTTAGTGAGCGAGTAGAAGCCGAGACAGGAGGACTTTCAGACGCGGGACTCACTGTGAGCAGAAGCCGAGACAGGAGGACTCTCAGACGTGGGACTCACTGTGAGTCCACAGAAGGGAAAAAGATCCCGCTCGGCCGCTGACTGTTTCCATACATCCCGACTGTACATGAACATTAGAATTTGACCAATATTCATATTAAAGTGGCTGAAATCTCATCTTCTCCTCTCCGTTCACTGGAGACAGCTCTTGAGAATTCTGACCTTAATGAGAGAGCAGAAGCCGAGACAAGAGGACTTGCAGACGCGGGACTCACTGTCACTCCACAGAAGGGAAAAAGATCCCTCTCAGCCGCTGACCGTTTCCATACACCCACATTATTCATGAACATTCGAATTTAACAAACATTCATATTAAAGTGGCTGAATTGTCATTTTCTCCTCTCGTTTCGCTGGAGACAGCATTTGTTAAGTGTGAGCTTTATCAGCGACAGAAAGAAGTAAAACACAGATGTTGACTCACTGGCCTCAGACAGTTTTATTAATGTGGCTGAAATTTTACTTTCTCCCCTCCTTTCACAAGACAGCAGTTTTTCATTCTGAGCTTAGTGACCGAGTAGAAGACGAGACAGGAGGACTTTCAGAGGCGGGACTCACTGTGAGCAGAAGCCGAGACAGGAGGACTCTCAGACGCGGGACTCACTGTGAGTTCACAGAAGGGAAAAAGATCCCCCTCGGCCGATGACTGTTTCCATACATCCCGACTGTACATGAACATTAGAATTTGACAAATATTCATATAAACGTGGTTGAGATCTTACTTTCTCATTTCCTTTCATTAGACAGCAGTTTTTAATTATGAGCTTAGTGAGCGAGTAGAAGCCGAGACAGGAGGACTTTCAGACGCGGGACTCACTGTGAGCAGAAGCCGAGACAGGAGGACTCTCAGACGTGGGACTCACTGTGAGTCCACAGAAGGGAAAAAGATCCCGCTCGGCCGCTGACTGTTTCCATACATCCCGACTGTACATGAACATTAGAATTTGACCAATATTCATATTAAAGTGGCTGAAATCTCATCTTCTCCTCTCCGTTCACTGGAGACAGCTCTTGAGAATTCTGACCTTAATGAGAGAGCAGAAGCCGAGACAAGAGGACTTGCAGACGCGGGACTCACTGTCACTCCACAGAAGGGAAAAAGATCCCTCTCAGCCGCTGACCGTTTCCATACACCCACATTATTCATGAACATTCGAATTTAACAAACATTCATATTAAAGTGGCTGAATTGTCATTTTCTCCTCTCGTTTCGCTGGAGACAGCATTTGTTAATTGTGAGCTTTATCAGCGACGGAAAGAAGTAAAACACAGATGTTGACTCACTGGCCTCAGACAGTTTTATTAATGTGGCTGAAATTTTACTTTCTCCCCTCCTTTCACAAGACAGCAGTTTTTCATTCTGAGCTTAGTGACCGAGTAGAAGACGAGACAGGAGGACTTTCAGAGGCGGGACTCACTGTGAGCAGAAGCCGAGACAGGAGGACTCTCAGACGCGGGACTCACTGTGAGTTCACAGAAGGGAAAAAGATCCCCCTCGGCCGATGACTGTTTCCATACATCCCGACTGTACATGAACATTAGAATTTGACAAATATTCATATAAACGTGGTTGAGATCTTACTTTCTCATTTCATTAGACAGCAGTTTTTAATTATGAGGTTAGTCAGCGAGCAGAAGCCGAGACAGGAGGACTTTCAGACGCGGTACTCACTGTGAGCAGAAGCCGAGACAAGAGGACTTGCAGACGCGGGACTCACTGTGAGTCCACAGAAGGGAAAAAGATCCCCCTCGGCCGCTGACTGTTTCCATACATCCCGTCTGTACATGAACATTAGAATTTGACAAATATTCACATAAACGTGGTTGAGATCTTACTTTCTCATATCCTTTCATTAGACAGCAGTTTTTAATTATGAGCTTAGTGACCGAGTAGAAGACGAGACAGGAGGACTTTCAGAGGCGGGACTCACTGTGAGCAGAAGCCGAGACAGGAGGACTCTCAGACGCGGGACTCACTGTGAGTTCACAGAAGGGAAAAAGATCCCGCTCGGCCGCTGACTGTTTCCATACATCCCGACTGCACATGAACATTAGAATTTGACCAATATTCATATTAAAGTGGCTGAAATCTCATCTTCTCCTCTCCGTTCACTGGAGACAGCTCTTGAGAATTCTGACCTTAATGAGAGAGCAGAAGCCGAGACAAGAGGACTTGCAGACGCGGGACTCACTGTCACTCCACAGAAGGGAAAAAGATCCCTCTCAGCCGCTGACCGTTTCCATACATCCACATTATTCATGGACATTCGAATTTAACAAACATTCATATTAAAGTGGCTGAATTGTCATTTTCTCCTCTCGTTTCGCTGGAGACAGCATTTGTTATCTGTGAGCTTTATCAGCGACGGAAAGAAGTAAAACACAGATGTTGACTCACTGGCCTCAGACAGCATTTGCTGTCTATTTTGTTTTTCATGAAATGAAAGTTGATAAACATTAGGAACTGAGCAGCGATAAGTGGATTTTCGGGCTTTTTCACACACTGGTCTGAAATGCAGCCTTTAAAGAAGGTATCTCCTTTCACATGAGACAGCAGTTGTTTATTGTGAGCTTAATGAGAGAGCAGAAGCGGATACACGAAGACTTTCAGATACCATACTCACTGTGAGTCCACAGAAGGGCAAAAATTCCCTCTCGGCCGCTTCCATAAACCCAGATTGTTCATGAACATTGGAATTTGACAAACAGTTTTATTAATGTGGCTGAAATTTTACTTTCTCCTCTCCTTTCACAAGACAGCAGTTTGTCATTCTGAGCTTAGTGAGCGAGTAGAAGCCGAGACAGGAGGACTTTCAGACGCAGGACTCACTGTGAGTTCACAGAAGGGAAAAAGATCCCCCTCGGCCGATGACTGTTTCCATACATCCCGACTGTACATGAACATTAGAATTTGACAAATATTCATATAAACGTGGTTGAGATCTTACTTTCTCATTTCCTTTCATTAGACAGCAGTTTTTAATTATGAGCTTAGTGAGCGAGTAGAAGCCGAGACAGGAGGACTTTCAGACGCGGGACTCACTGTGAGCAGAAGCCGAGACAGGAGGACTCTCAGACGTGGGACTCACTGTGAGTCCACAGAAGGGAAAAAGATCCCGCTCGGCCGCTGACTGTTTCCATACATCCCGACTGTACATGAACATTAGAATTTGACCAATATTCATATTAAAGAGGCTGAAATCTCATCTTCTCCTCTCCGTTCACTGGAGACAGCTCTTGAGAATTCTGACCTTAATGAGAGAGCAGAAGCCGAGACAAGAGGACTTGCAGACGCGGGACTCACTGTCACTCCACAGAAGGGAAAAAGATCCCTCTCAGCCGCTGACCGTTTCCATACACCCACATTATTCATGAACATTCGAATTTAACAAACATTCATATTAAAGTGGCTGAATTGTCATTTTCTCCTCTCGTTTCGCTGGAGACAGCATTTGTTAAGTGTGAGCTTTATCAGCGACGGAAAGAAGTAAAACACAGATGTTGACTCACTGGCCTCAGACAGTTTTATTAATGTGGCTGAAATTTTACTTTCTCCCCTCCTTTCACAAGACAGCAGTTTTTCATTCTGAGCTTAGTGACCGAGGAGAAGACGAGACAGGAGGACTTTCAGAGGCGGGACTCACTGTGAGCAGAAGCCGAGACAGGAGGACTCTCAGACGCGGGACTCACTGTGAGTTCACAGAAGGGAAAAAGATCCCCCTCGGCCGATGACTGTTTCCATACATCCCGACTGTACATGAACATTAGAATTTGACAAATATTCATATAAACGTGGTTGAGATCTTACTTTCTCATTTCATTAGACAGCAGTTTTTAATTATGAGGTTAGTCAGCGAGTAGAAGCCGAGACAGGAGGACTTTCAGACGCGGTACTCACTGTGAGCAGAAGCCGAGACAAGAGGACTTGCAGACGCGGGACTCACTGTGAGTCCACAGAAGGGAAAAAGATCCCCCTCGGCCGCTGACTGTTTCCATACATCCCGTCTGTACATGAACATTAGAATTTGACAAATATTCATATTAAAGTGGCTGAAATCTCATCTTCTCCTCTCCGTTCACTGGAGACAGCTCTTGAGAATTCTGACCTTAATGAGAGAGCAGAAGCCGAGACAAGAGGACTTGCAGACGCGGGACTCACTGTCACTCCACAGAAGGGAAAAAGATCCCTCTCAGCCGCTGACCGTTTCCATACACCTACATCATTCATCAACATTCGAATTTAACAAACATTCATATTAAAGTGGCTGAATTGTCATTTTCTCCTCTCGTTTCGCTGGAGACAGCATTTGTTAATTGTGAGCTTTATCAGCGACGGAAAGAAGTAAAACACAGATGTTGACTCACTGGCCTCAGACAGCATTTGCTGTCTATTTTGTTTTTCATGAAATGAAAGTTGATAAACATTAGGAACTGAGCAGCGATAAGTGGATTTTCGGGCTTTTTCACACACTGGTCTGAAATGCAGCCTTTAAAGAAGGTATCTCCTTTCACATGAGACAGCAGTTGTTTATTGTGAGCTTATTGAGAGAGCAGAAGCGGATACACGAAGACTTTCAGATACCATACTCACTGTGAGTCCACAGAAGGGCAAAAATTCCCTCTCGGCCGCTTCCATAAACCCAGATTGTTCATGAACATTGGAATTTGACAAACAGTTTTATTAATGTGGCTGAAATTTTACTTCTCCTCTCCTTTCACAAGACAGCAGTTTGTCATTCTGAGCTTAGTGGAGCGAGTAGAAGCCGAGACAGGAGGACTTTCAGACGCAGGACTCACTGTGAGTTCACAGAAGGGAAAAAGATCCCCCTCGGCCGATGACTGTTTCCATACATCCCGGACTGTACATGAACATTAGAATTTGACAAATATTCATATAAACGTGGTTGAGATCTTACTTTCTCATTTCCTTTCATTAGACAGCAGTTTTTAATTATGAGCTTAGTGAGCGAGTAGAAGCCGAGACAGGAGGACTTTCAGACGCGGGACTCACTGTGAGCAGAAGCCGAGACCAGGAGGACTCTCAGACGTGGGACTCACTGTGAGTCCACAGAAGGGAAAAGATCCCGCTCGGCCGCTGACTGTTTCCATACATCCCGACTGCACATGAACATTAGAATTTGACCAATATTCATATTAAAGTGGCTGAAATCTCATCTTCTCCTCTCCGTTCACTGGAGACAGCTCTTGAGAATTCTGACCTTAATGAGAGAGCAGAAGCCGAGACAAGAGGACTTGCAGACGGCGGGACTCACTGTCACTCCACAGAAGGGAAAAAGATCCCTCTCAGCCGCTGACCGTTTCCATACACCTACATCATTCATCAACATTCGAATTTAACAAACATTCATATTAAAGTGGCTGAATTGTCATTTTCTCCTCTCGTTTCGCTGGAGACAGCATTTGTTAATTGTGAGCTTTATCAGCGACGGAAAGAAGTAAAACACAGATGTTGACTCACTGGCCTCAGACAGTTTTATTAATGTGGCTGAAATTTTACTTTCTCCCCTCCTTTCACAAGACAGCAGTTTTTCATTCTGAGCTTAGTGACCGAGTAGAAGACGAGACAGGAGGACTTTCAGAGGCGGGACTCACTGTGAGCAGAAGCCGAGACAGGAGGACTCTCAGACGCGGACTCACTGTGAGTTCACAGAAGGGAAAAAGATCCCCCTCGGCCGATGACTGTTTCCATACATCCGACTGTACATGAACATTAGAATTTGAAATATTCATTAAACGTGGTTGAGATCTTTCTCATTTCATTAGACAGCAGTTTTTAATTATGAGGTTAGTCAGCGAGCAGAAGCCGAGACAGGAGGACTTTCAGACGCGGTACTCACTGTGAGCAGAAGCCGAGACAAGAGACTTGCAGACGCGGGACTCACTGTGAGTCCACAGAAAGGAAAAAAGATCCCCCTCGGCCGCTGACTGTTTCCATACATCCCGTCTGTACATGAACATTAGAATTTGACAAATATTCACATAAACGTGGTTGAGATCTTACTTTCTCATATCCTTTCATTAGACAGCAGTTTTTAATTATGAGCTTAGTGACCGAGTAGAAGACGAGACAGGAGGACTTTCAGAGGCGGGACTCACTGTGAGCAGAAGCCGAGACAGGAGGACTCTCAGACGCGGACTCACTGTGAGTCACAGAAGGGAAAAAGATCCCGCTCGGCCGCTGACTGTTTCCATACATCCCGACTGCACATGAACATTAGAATTTGACCAATATTCATATTAAAGTGGCTGAAA